>NC_092163.1:39288585-39448585 GCF_045791955.1 Oncorhynchus clarkii lewisi
ATCTCTGTTTTGTCCGAGTTTAATAGTAGAAACTTTGCAGCCATCCACTTCCTTATGTCTGAAACACATGCTTCTAGCGAGGGCAATTTTGGGGCTTCACCATGTTTCATTGAAATGTACAGCTGTGTGTCATCCGCATAGCAGTGAAAGTTAACATTATGTTTTTGAATAACATCCCCAAGAGGTAAAATATATAGTGAAAACAACAGTGGTCCTAAAACGGAACCTTGAGGAACACCGACATTTACAGTTGATTTGTCAGAGGACAAACCATTCACAGAGACAAACTGATATCTTTCCGACAGATAAGATCTAAACCAGGCCAGAACTTGTCCGTGTAGACCAATTTGAGTTTCCAATCTCTCCAAAAGAATGTGGTGATCGATGGTATCAAAAGCAGCACTAAGGTCTAGGAGCACGAGGACAGATGCAGAGCCTCGGTCCGATGCCATTAAAATGTAATTTACCACCTTCACAAGTGCCGTCTCAGTGCTATGATGGGGTCTAAAACCAGACTGAAGCATTTCGTATACATTGTTTGTCTTCAGGAAGGCAGTGAGTTGCTGCGCAACAGCCTTCTCTAAAATTTTTGAGAGGAATGGAAGATTCGATATAGGCCGATAGTTTTTTATATTTTCTGGGTCAAGGTTTGGCTTTTTCAAGAGAGGCTTTATTACTGCCACTTTTAGTGAGTTTGGTACACATCCGGTGGATAGAGAGCCGTTTATTATGTTCAACATAGGAGGGCCAAGCACAGTAGTTTAGTTGGAATAGGGTCCAGTATGCAGCTTGAAGGTTTAGAGGCCATGATTATTTTCATCATTGTGTCAAGAGATATAGTACTAAAACACTTGAGCGTCTCTCTTGATCCTAGGTCCTGGCAGAGTTATGCAGACTCAGGACAACTGAGGTTTGGAGGAATACGCAGATTTAAAGAGGAGTCCGTAATTTTCTTTCTAATAATCATAATATTTTCCTCAAAGAAGTTCATGAATTTATCACTGCTAAAGTGAAAGTCATCCTCTCTTGGGGAATGCTGCTTTTTAGTTAGCTTTGCGACAGTGTCAAAAAGGAATTTCGGATTGTTCTTATTTTCCTCAATTAAGTTAGAAAAATAGGATGATCGAGCAGCAGTAAGGGCTCTTCGGGACTGCACGGTACTGTCTTTCCAAGCTAGTCGGAAGACTTCCAGTTTGGTGTGGCGCCATTTCCGTTCCAATTTTCTGGAAGCTTGCTTCAGAGCTCGGGTATTTTCTGTGTACCAGGGAGCTAGTTTCTTATGAGAAATATTTTTTGTTTTTAGGGGTGCAACTGCATCTAGGGCATTGCGCAAGGTTAAATTGAGTTCCTCAGTTAGGTGGTTAACTGATTTTTGTCCTCTGGCGTCCTTGGGTAGACAGAGGGAATCTGGAAGGACATCAAGGAATCTTTGTGTTGTCTGTGAATTTATAGCACGACTTTTGATGTTCCTTGGTTGGGGTCTGAGCAGATTATTTGTTGCAATTGCAAACGTAATAAAATGGTGGTCCGATAGTCCAGGATTATGAGGAAAAACATTAAGATCCACAACATTTATTCCATGGGACAAAACTAGGTCCAGCGTATGACTGTGACAGTGAGTGGGTCCAGAGACATGTTGGACAAAACCCACTGAGTCGATGATGGCTCCGAAAGCCTTTTGGAGTGGGTCTGTGGACTTTTCCATGTGAATATTAAAGTCACCAAAGATTAGAATATTATCTGCTATGACTACAAGGTCTGACAGGAATTCAGGGAACTCAGTGAGAAACGCTGTATATGGCCCAGGAGGCCTGTAAACAGTAGCTAAAAAAGTGATTGCGTAGGCTGCATAGATTTCATGACTAGAAGCTCAAAAGACGAAAACGTCATTTTTGTTTTGTAAATTGAAATTTGCTATCGTAAATGTTAGCAACACCTCCGCCTTTGCGGGATGCACGGGGGATATGGTCACTAGTGTAGCCAGGAGTTGAGGCCTCATTTAAAACAGTAAATTCATCAGGCTTAAGCCATGTTTCAGTCAGGCCAATCACATCAAGATTATGATCAGTGATTAGTTAATTGACTATAATTGCCTTTGAAGTAAGGGATCTAACATTAAGTAGCCCTATTTTGAGATGTGAGGTATCATGATCTCTTTCAGTAATGACAGGAATGGAGGTGGTCTTTATCCTAGTGAGATTGCTAAGGCGAACACCGCATGTTTAGTTTTGCCCAACCTAGGTCGAGGCACAGACTCGGGCTCAATGGTGATAGCTGAGCTGACTACACTGACTGTGCTAGTGGCAGACTCCACTATGCTGGCAGGATGGCTAACAGCCTGCTGCCTGGCCTGCACCCTATTTCATTGTGGAGCTAGAGGAGTTAGAGCCCTGTCTATGTTGGTAGATAAGATGAGAGCACCCCTCCAGCTAGGATGGAGTCCGTCACTCCTCAGCAGGTCAGGCTTGGTCCTGTTTGTGGGTGAGTCCCAGAAAGAGGGCCAATTATCCACAAATTCTATCTTTTGGGAGGGGCAGAAAACAGTTTTCAACCAGCGATTGAGTTGTGAGACTCTGCTGTAGAGCTCATCACTCCCCCTAACTGGGAGGGGGCCAGAGACAATTACTCGATGCCAACACATCTTTCTAGCTGATTTACACACAGAAGCTATGTTGCGCTTGGTGATCTCTGACTGTTTCATCCTAACATCGTTGGTGCCGACGTGGATAACAATATCTCTATACTCTCTACACTCGCCAGTTTTAGCTTTAGCCAGCACCATCTTCAGATTAGCCTTAACGTCGGTAGCTCTGCCCCCTGGTAAACAGTGTATGATCGCTGGATGATTCGTTTTAAGTCTAATACTGCGGGTAATGGAGTCGCCAATGACTAGAGTTTTCAATTTGTCAGAGCTAATGGTGGGAAGCTTCGGCGTCTCAGACCCCGTAACGGGAGGAGTAGAGACCAGAGAAGACTCGGCCTCTGACTCCGACCCGCTGCTTAATGGGGAAAACCGGTTGAAAGTTTCTGTCGGCTGAATGAGCGACACCGGTTGAGCGTTCCTACAGCATTTCCTTCCAGAAACCGTGAGAAAGTTGTCCGGCTGCGGGGACTGTGCCAGGGGATTTATACTACTGGTGGCACAGACGCTGTTTCATCCTTTCCTACGCTGAAATTACCCTTGCCTAACGATTGCGTCTGAAGCTGGGCTTGTAGCACAGCTATCCTCGCCGTAAGGCGAGTACAGCGACTGCAATTAGAAGGCATCATGTTAATGTTACTACTTAGCTTCGGCTGTTGTAGGTCCTGACGAATCGTGTCCAGATAAAGGGTCCGGAGTGAAAAAGTTGAGGAATTCTCAGCCTACACATGCCTACACATGTTATGCACTTCCAGCAAAGCACGCGGTTTGAAGATAAATATTTTTCTCAGACAGACAAGTTAGTTGGTTTTAAAAATCGAATTGCCTGCAATTATGATACAAAATAAAATCTGTTAAAGACTAATAGTTTGAGAACCTAAAAATAATTACCGATAAATGATTCTGAATGTTCAGCCTCCTTGTCCTCTGCAACATGACATTAGCCCACAGTTGTCATATGAGACTGTGGTTTTCTGTGGTTTTCTGTGGTTTTCCTGTGAACAAGCTTTTCTATTGAAACATTTAATCTTTGTCCCAGTCACTGCCACCATCTTCTGTGAAGTCAGACTAACAGTATGCATGTAGCTGTCTAAAAAATGACATTGTTCATCCCTGATATGGCTGGTCGTCTGTTTTTGCTCATCTTCCTTTTCGGTGA
The DNA here is from genome assembly GCF_045791955.1 of Oncorhynchus clarkii lewisi. Classification (NCBI taxonomy): domain Eukaryota; kingdom Metazoa; phylum Chordata; class Actinopteri; order Salmoniformes; family Salmonidae; genus Oncorhynchus; species Oncorhynchus clarkii. The sequence continues at coordinate 39,292,386 of NC_092163.1, forward strand.
GTTGTTTTTCCGTTCCATCATCTGTTTGTGCGACAGGATATTCCATTCTTCTTTCCCCTCTTTTAGTCTTCTACTTTAGGAACTCTTAATATTTCAACATTGATAATCCTATTGATTTTTAATTTCTCTGTCATTATTTTACATTTTGTTCAGATAAGAATGACCACTGCTTGATAACATGGCTGTGAATGCATTACAGACTGTTCTGCTTCGCCAGCTTGTGTAAAGTGATTCCATCTCATGTTTTCTTATTTTTCATAATGGCAAAAAGAGCATGATAATGACCCATTTTGTTATGTCTAGATACCTTCCAACACCTCAAAGCCAAAGGTCAGTATCATTATTATGGATTTTAAGTTGCAATATGTAACTTTTTGGGCTACCAGACTAAACAACGGGTTACCAAAATATTAAAATAATGATTGACATATTTTCAATTAAAACGTTTTTTTGATGAATTCATCCCTATGATTTTATCCTTCCATTAGATGCTGTATACACTGGCTATACAAAACATTAACATGACAAAGACTGACCAGGAAAATCCAGGTGAAAGATATGATCCCTTATTGATGTCACTTGTTAAAGCCACTTAAATCAGTAAATAGATCAAGGGGAGGAGACAGGTTAAAGACATGGATTGTGTATGTCTGCCATTCAGAGGGGGAAAGGGCAAGACACAATATTTAAGTGCCTGACCGGGTATGGTAGTAGATGCCAGAACTGCAATAGCTCAACTGTTTCCTGTGTGTATCAAGAATGGTCCACCACCCTAAGGACATCCTGACAACTTGACACAACTGTGGGAAGGATTGGAGTCAAACACAAAAAAATGGTCTATTCACCATTCCATTTGACTGCTCAATCCACTATGGTGACAGAATGGAATGCCAACAAATCAACTGCATTATGCTTAACAATAACTTCAACTTCAACCAGTAAAATGTCTCTTTGGCTATCTTTTGCTGCAGCCTATTGCCATGTCAGTGAGTGTTTAGCATTCTAGCTAACAACTTGCTGCATCCAAAATAGTTATTTTACAAAGATCACAACCAAAATATAATCTTAGTGACTGTTCAAGCAAGAATTAACACATCATTGTCAGCGTAGGAAAGCCCCCCAAAAGTTATTTTGTTTAAAAGTAATAAAAACGTAAATCTAGGCTATGTTGAATGGGCGCAGATGGCGTGGCTTTCTTACTGCAGCCAAGAGTCACGTGCATCTGTACATGACGTCAGTGTGTCGTTCACTGGAAAGTATGGAACGTCATTTTGGTCTTTGCATTTCAAAAAAGATACACGTGAAATAACACTGTTTGATGCATCAAAGAAGCTTGTTGACCAATCAGGACCTAGATATGACTGTACATCACATAATAAATTAAGTTTGTTACTTCTTTACGTAGTTATTACAGATTGATTACACTATCACTTGTATTTCATATGTCACAGTGATTCACCGATATGTGTGATGCTGGTAAAGTTTGGTCTTGTGCACCTGCCGCTGCAGCACAAGCGCAGACACACCTCCCCAAGCTCTGGGACAGTTCTGGTCAGAAAGAAATCCATCACTTCTGTTGTTTGGCTGTGCCCATTAAGCAACGTTCCAAAATGAGGATGAAAATAAATAAAACACATTTACTTAGAACAATAATACATCTTTGAAAGCCATGTCCTTAATCTTTTGTTTAAATGTTGGCAACAGTTTTACAAAAGCAAAATGCCCATCTAAGCCGAGGATTATTGTGTGATAACTCCCTCCTAAGGGCTGTTCCTGGCATGGGTTCTCATTGTTTATTGCTTAAATAGACAACAGCATCTTAATTGTTTTTCCCTTTCAAACTCATATAATATTAAGTTGTACATTATCTGTATGAGTAGTTAAACATTGAAAATGAATTTATAATTAAATTAAAAAAGACACTCCATCATCCCTCTGATCTCACAGATCTTCCTCAGCCCAGTCTGACAGTGATTCCTGCAGTCATCAAAGAGAGAGACTCAGTTCAGCTGAACTGTCAGACTCCTCCATCTGTCTCTGAGTGTTACTTCAAAATGGCTGGGCAAGTGGAATTCACCCTTCCATCACCCTGTCAACAGACACTCACAGGAACACTACTGGTGAGGTGGACAGGTCAGAGTTCACCAGCTGAGGTCAAAATACAATGTCAGTACAATGCTACAGGTTCACAGTTTAGATCCATATACAGTGAGCCTTCAACAGTCACAATTCGGGGTAAGAAGCCTATTTGAATGGTTGTAAACAATGTACTGTTGTGCCATCATTACCATGTACCTCTTGGGATATGTTATCATACTGTGTGTTGTCATAATCTATTACATGAAGCAATCAAGCAATATATTATATCTCCTTAATTTCCCATACTGTCGCTGCATAAAGTAATTGACTCAAGATCCTTAAGTCTGAAATAACAAGGAGGGATTAGTCTGTCAGTAAATTTCTCAAAACCACAAAATGCTAAATGCTAAATTCCCCTATTCTCACAGACATTCCCCAGCTGACAGTGAGTTCTACAGTCATCAGAGAAACAGAATCAGTTCAGCTGAGTTGTGAGACTCCTCCATCTCTCCCTGTGTCTCACTGTTACTTCAACATAGAGGGGGGGGAGAATCTTCCAGACTCATCCTGTACTCAGACACTCACAGGAACAGAGCTGCTCAAGAGGGCAGATCAAACGTTTCCAGATGTGGTCAAAGTGACGTGTTACTATGCTGTATGGAAGTCTCACATATCTCCTTTTAGTGACCCTGTCTCAGTCACTGTTCAGGGTAAGTAGGTGGTTTATAAAATTATACACTTCACTGTTATACCGTATTAATTATGCTCGTTCTGAAAATTAGATATTCTGTCTTATTTCCTAAATGTCTTCATTTCACATAATGATAGGATTTACTGTACTTTGTACAAACATAAATGCTGACATAGTTGAAGATTTGATTTATGTATTTTCCATACTGTTAGTATGTATGGATTACCTGTAATGTTTTTTAATTGTAACTTTCAAAGAGACACTATTCTCCTGATCTCACAGACCCACCTCTTCCCAGGCTAACAGTCAATTCTACAGTCATCAGAGAGAGAGACTCAGTTCAGCTGAGCTGTCAGACTCCTCCATCTGTCTCTGTGTCTCAGTGTTACTTCTACATAGACGGGAGAGATCCTAAACACTCACCCTGTACGAGTTCACTAACGGGGACTGAGCTGCTCTCGTGGGCAGGTCAAAGTTCATCTGCTGAGATCAAACTGAGATGTTTTTACACAGTAGAAACTCACTTTCCATCGATGCACAGTGGTTCTGTCTCTGTTACTATTCTTGGTAAGAAACTATTTTTCAGATTGTGATTTAAACAGAATAATTCAAGACAATCTCATCCAATATCATTTCAAAATTGCTATTGTGAAGACAGTAAATCCATATAATATTTGAAATATATGTGTCAAAAGTAGAATTCTCAGATCCCACGGCAAACAACCACAGAGACAGGCCAAAGCACAATCAAAGGTTCTTTAGTAACTCAGCTTTACACAGTAATACAGTAATATACCTATTAGAAATGTAGAAATTGGCTGGGATTTAGGGCTATAGACTAACTAGAAGCAACAAGCCAAACTAACACAGCGGTTGATTTCCGATCTGTGGCCAATGTTCATTTGGGTCTTTCCGAGCAGGGTTTGTTCATTCGGCTCTAAACCGAACAGGGTTCAGATCTTCCTCTCGAGCAGGGATCGCTAGCCGATGGCTGGTTCGGTGGTCAATGGCAGGACGCCTTCTGTCCCTCGCTCCTCACCGGCCTGGCTGCGTGGAAGAGTGGGGTGTAGACTCTCAGATGCGTCGGGCGTGTCCCCCGTGTCTGTAGTCGTGGGGACACAAAACAGACAATTGGATCATGTATTGGCCAACAATTGGTGTCACACTCACACGTTCGAAACAAGCACTTTCCTTTAGTAGTGCTGTAGAGTGCGTTGCGATTTGTGTCTTTCCCACAGCAGGGGACCAGCACAGAGGAGCAGCGAGTCGGTCAAGAGGTCCCTGGTCCACTTCCTTATAAGTCTAGTTCTGGGTCATGTTCGAAATCCATTTGGGGAGGGAGGAGATGTTAGAGAATTGGTAACAGCTGTCTCAATGTCACTTTAGTCCATGCAAATCTGTGTAATCACAACACACCATACAAGCATGCAAAATAGTCCATACGATTCAATTTAATTTCACAAGTGAGAATGTAAGGAATTAAGTGAAAGGCAATCATTGTAAACAAACAGCACACATGATTAAATGGCACTCATAAATAGGAATGATATCAAATAAAACATGCTGATACGTAATATATAGAGAATGGCAGGCTCTCGGTGAGTAAGAGTCAGTGTCACTTGTGACATACAGTATACATTATATTCAAATAGAGTGATGCAAAAAGGAGTCTCTGTCCCTTCCTAACAAATCCAAAACCAGACATTACAGTCCATTCTGATGGGTACTTCAATGTCTTATGTTTGATTCCTGTAACCTGCACGTTGGAGAAGAGAGTCAGCTATTATTGACAGAAATTAGATCTGGAAAGAAAAAAGAACAGTGGTTCTGTAGATTCATTGTAACTGAGAGTGGTCTTATCAGAAGTCTACAGTCAGTGAGGCGTAAGGAGGTGAGCAATGACTACAGATTGAGCTCAGGACCAAACTCTCTCTCTCCACACAGTGATGGGTACAGCTTTGCACGTGAGTCATTATCTAAACAAATCTATCAGTGCTGCAGGTCTTTATGATCTGACTCACTTTGATTTTAGCATCTTCTTAGTATGACTATATTAATTCTGACCAACAAGCTAAACACTACATTTCAATACCAAATGATTTTAGATCTGGTGGGAGTTCACATCAGTGATCCAACAACTATACAGACACCTTACAGACACCTGTAAAATCCAAGATGGCGTTGCAGTCGGACGTGCGTTTTGTCTTGTCCTGTCCCGTGTAAATATAGTTATTTGTTTCGTATATATATTTCGTATATATTTTAATCTCACTTTCCATCTACGGACTGAATATACTTTCCTGCAACCCGCCTCACCCAATGTGGTACTGATCTTCTATTTATATACTTCAGAACCGGAACCCCCATCAGGAGCTTGCCAGCTAACTAGCTACTAGCTAGTAGACAGTTAGCCACTGCTAGCGGTCTTCACCGTTAAATTGGACACCAGCCAGCCCCAGCTCGGTCAATACCTGCCAGTCTGCACAGCACGATATAAACCCTTGAGCATATCGGACTGCTTTTTCTTTACCACATCTCCCGATTCCTACCACAAGCTCTGAACCTAGCTAGCTGCAATCCGAGTGGCTATTCCTGGCTAACGTCTCTGTCCCGTAGCAAGCACCAGTTAGCCTTGAGCTAGCCTCGAGCTAGGCCCATCTCCCGGCTAGCTGAAGAGGTCCACTAGCTAATTATTGGGCTACAAAACCTCTTTTACCAAATTACCTAGACCCTTTACTGCTGACACAGAGCCCTCCGATCCATCACGACTGGTCTGCCAACGAAATCGTCCAAGGTGGTTTCAACAGGCCCTTCCATTGCGATGACTCCGACGGCCCATCTGCTAGCCCCGACCCGCTAGCTGTCTGAATCGCCGTGTCTCCAGCTCGACTAGTGTAGTAGCGACTACTGAATCAGCTCCTTGTCTCACCTATTGCTACTCATTGGACCCTATGATCACTCGGCTACACATGCCTCTCCCTAATGTCAATATTCCTTGTCTATTTCTATTTTGGTTAGTGATTATTGACTTATTTCACTGTAGAGCCCCCAGACCTGTCCAATATGACTTAGATAGCCCTTTCATCCCACCCCACACATGCAGTGACCTCACCTGGCTTAACTGGTGCCTCTAGAGACAAAACCTCTCTCACCGTCACGCAATGCCTCGGTTTACCTACACTGTACTCACATCCTACCATACTCTTGTCTGTACATTTTGCCTTGACTCTATTCTTCCACACCCAGAAATCTGCTCCCTTTTCTCTCTGTTCCGAATGCACTAGACAACCAGTTCTTATAGCCTTTAGCCATACCCTTATCCAACTCCTCTGTTCCTCTGGTGATGTAGAGGTTAACCCAGGCCCTGCAGCCCCCAGCACCACTCCTATTCCCCAGGCGCTCTCATTTGTTGACTTCTATAAGAGTAAAAGCCTTGGTTATATGCATGTTAACATCAGAAGCCTCCTCCGTCAGTTTGTTTTATTCACTGCTTCAGCACACTCCTCCAACCCTGATATCCTAGCTGTGTCTGAATCCTGGCTTAGGAAGGCCACCAAATAACCTGAAATTTCCATCCCCAACTTCAACATTTTCCGACAAGATAGAACTGCCAAAGGGGGCGGAGTTACAACATACTGCAGAGACAGCCTGCAGAGTTCGGTCATACAATCCAGGTCTGTGCCCAAACATTTTGAGCTTCTACTTCTAAAAATCCACCTTTCCAGAAACAAGGATTTCACTGTTGCCGCTTGTTATAGTCCCCCCTCAGCCCCCAGCTGTGCCATGGACACCATATGTGAATTGATCTATCTTCAGAGTTCGTACAGTTAGGTGATCTAAACTGGGATATGCTTAACACTCCAGCCGTCCTACAATCTAAGCTAGATGCCCTTAATATCACACAATTTATCAAGGAACCTACCAGGTACAACCCTAAATCTGTAACCATGGGCACCCGCTTAGATATCATCCTGACCAACTTGCCTTCTAAATACACCTCTGCTGTCTTCAACCAGGATCTCAACGATCACTGCTTCATTGCCTGGGTCCGTAATGGGTCCGCAGTCAAACGACCACCCCTCATCACTGTCAAACGCTCCCTAAAACACTTCAGCAACCAGACCTTTCCAATCAACCTGGCCTGGGTATCCTGGAAGGATATTGACCTCATCCCATCAGAAGAGGATGCCTGGTTGCTCTTTAAAAGTACTTTCCTCACCAACTTAAATATGCATACCCCATTCAAAAAATGCAGAACTAAGAACAGATTTAGCCCTTGGTTGACTTGACCAACTGTGGAAATTGGAGTCAACATGGTCCAGCATCCCTGTGGAACACTTGACACCTTTTAGAGTCTATGCCTCGACAAATTGGGACTGTTCTGATGGGGGAGGTGCAACCCAATATTTAATGAAACTGTTCCTAATGTTTTGTATACTGAGTGTATATCCCTGAATCAGCGAAGTAGCATTTTACTGCATTCTACAGTACATATATCATAAAGATATCCCTCTCCTCTCTCTCCATCAGAGCCACTTGATTTCCTGTGGCGTCACATCCTCACTGTGTTGGTCCTACTGGCTACTTGTGGAGTACTTATACACTATGTCATCTCCCATCAATGCCCAAAAAGGTCAGTTTACCTGTCAATAACTTCCTATAAGCCAATAGGAAATAGTAATGTGTAGATTATAATGTATGATGATTTGGGCTATAGCAAGACTAAGTACAATAGTAAATCAATGTGATTTGTGTACATGTTGTTTAAGCCAAAGGTGTATGTGAATGACACTAAAATGTACACCGTACATCTGTCTTTTCAGCTATTCCAAAGAGAAGCAGGAGGGTGGACCAGAGAAATGAAGACTTTTCGTTGACAGTGTGCTGAATCACCGTGCAAACCTACAAACACGCACACACACACACACAGACTTATTTTTACATTTAAAAATAAATAGTTTTACGTTTTTTGCATCTTTGAGATTTCTGTGATTTTTCTTTTGAAGTTGAGTGCATGATGGTGATGCTAGGCAAGTTGAAAACTTAATGTACATAGTGTACATACATACATTGGCTGTACAAAACATTAAGACCACCCTCCCCCCAGTTTGAAGTTAATTACTAACTAGCGTTAGGGGCATGGACTCTACAAGGTGTTGAAAGCGTTCCACAGGGATGATGACTCCAAGGCTTTCCACAGTTGTGTCAAGTTGGATGGCTGTCTTTTGTGTGGTGGACCATTCTTGATACACATGTGAAACTGTTGAGCATGAAAAACCCAGCAGCGCTGCAGTTCTTGACACAAACAGGTGCGTCTCGCACCTACTACCATACCCCACTCAAAGGCACGTAAATACTTTGTCTTTCCCAATCGATGTCTCAAGGCTTAAAAATCTCCTCCCCTTCATCTACAATGCTTTAAGTGGATTTAACAAGTGACATCAATAAGGGATCACAGCTTTCACCTGAATTCAAAAGGTCATGGAAAGAGCAGGTGTTCATAATGTTTTGTTTTGTACACATATCCATACATTTGCACACATACATTTTTGTTTAACACCACTTTCCTTCCTTTTCTATAATCTTTGTTGAAATTGACTGCATGATAGTGTTGAAGGCAAGTTGCACACAGCAATGTTTATTATTAAATCTTTTCAAATAACAGTTTCTCTCAGGGGTTCTTTATTTATTTACACATATTATGTAATAGTATGTTTAGCCTGGGTGTGTCACATTCTGACCTTTATTTCCCTTTGTTTTGTCATTATTTAGTATGGTCAGGGCGTGAGTTGGGGTGGGCAGTCTGTTTTTCTATGATTTTGGCCTAGTATGGTTCTCAATCAGAGGCAGGTGTCATTAGTTGTCTCTGATTGAGAATCATACTTACATAGCCTGGGTTTCACTGTGTGTTTGTTTTCGTGTCTGTTTTTCACCACACCAAAGTAAAACAAGTCCTATATCGACAAAACCTGAAAGTCTGCTCAGCAAGGAAGAAGGCACTGCTCCAAAACCTCCATAAATAAGCCAGACTACGGTTTGCACCTGCACATGGGGGACAAAAATCCTACATTTTGGAGAAATGTCCGCCGTCTGATGAAACAAAGATTGAACTGTTTGGCCACAATGACCATTGTTATGTTTGGAGGAAAAAGGAGGAGGCTTGCAAGCCGAAGAACCCAATCCCAACCGTGAAGCACGGGGGTGGCAGCATCATGTTGTGGGGGTGCTTTGCTGCAGTAGGGACTGGTGCACTTCACAAAATTGATGGCATCCTGAGGCAGGAAAATTATGTGGATATATTGAAGCAACATCTCAAGACATCAGTTAAGTTAAAGTTTGGTCGCAAATGGGTCTTCCAAATGGGCAATGACCCCAAGCATACTTCCAAATTGTGGCAAAATGGCTTAAGGACAACAAAGTCAAGGTGTTGGAGTGGCCGTCACAAAGCCCTGACCTCAATCCAAAAGAACATTCATGGGCAGAACTGAAAAAGCGTGTGCGAGCAAGGAGGCCTACAAACCTGATTCCGTTACACTAGCTCTGTCAGGAGGAATGGGCCAAAATTCACCCAACTTATTGTGGGAAGCTTGTGGGAGGCTACCCAAAACGTTTGACCAAAGTTAAACAATTTAAAGGCAATGCTACCAAATACTAATTGAGTGTATGTAAACTTCTGACCCACCGGGAATGTGATGAAAGAAATGTAATCCTAAAGTGGTTGTCACAGCTTTTTTCCTGGGAAGGAGAGGACCAAAGCACAGCGTGGTAAGTGTCCATGGTTTTAATAGGAAAATTCAAACATGAACACAAATACAAAACAAGAACTGTGTGGCACAAACACTGACACAGGAAATAATCACCAAAAAAAAATACCCTAATAATATGGCTGCCTAAATATGGTTTCCAATCAGAGACAAGAATAGACAGCTGCCTCTAATTGAGAACCAATCTAGGCAACCATAGACATACAATTTACCTAGACAGGACACAGCCCCATAAACATACAAAGCCCTAGACAAGACAAAACACATAAATCCCCCATGTCACACCCTGACATAACCAAAATAATAAAGAAAACAAAGATAACTAAGGCCAGGGCGTGACAGTGGTGATCCTAACAGACCTAAGACATGGAATTTTTACTTGGAATAAATGTCAGTAATTGTGAATTTAAAAAAAAAATGTATTTGGCTAAGGGGTATGTTAACTTCAGACTTCAACTTTATTGTAGTTAAACTCAAATATTCTGATTGATACAAAAAAAAATATATATATATTTTTTTAAATATTAAAAAGGGTATTATATTTATGTTATTATGAATATAAATGGTAGAGTTATGTCACAACTGCAGCTTTTGGAAATATATGAGAAGGTTAGCTGAATCCAAAGTTACAACCAATTGATTGCAACATTACTGCAGAAATGGAGGAGGAAAGACCTAAATGACTAATGATGATAAATACAATCCAACTGTGTGTAATCAAGTCTCCGTATAAATGCACCTGCACTGTGATAGTCTCAGAGGTCCGTTAAAAGCGCAGAGAGCATTATGAAGAACAAGGAACACACCAGGCAGGTCCAAGATACTGTTGTGAAGAAGTTTAAAGCCGGATTTGGATACAAAACGATTTCCCAAGCTTTAAACATCCCAAGGAGCACTGTGCAAGCGATAATATTGAAATGGAAGGAGTATCAGACCACTGCAAATCTACCAAGACCTGGCCGTCCCTCTAAACTTTCAGCTCATACAAGGAGAAGACTGATCAGAGATGCAGCCAAGAGGCCCATGATCACTCTGGATGAACTGCAGAGATCTACAGCTGAGGTGGGAGACTCTGTCCATAGGACAACAATCAGTCGTATATTGCACAAATCTGGCCTTTATGGAAGAGTGGCAAGAAGAAAGCCATTTCTTAAAGATATCCATAAAAAGTGTTGTTTAAAGTTTGCCACAAGCCACCTGGGAGACACACCAAACATGTGGAAGAAGGTGCTCTGGTCAGATGAAACCAAAATTGAACTTTTTGGCAACAATGCAAAACGTTATGTTTGGCGTAAAAGCAACACAGCTCATGACCCTGAACACACCATCCCCACTGGGACAGGGAAGATGGTTAAAATTGATGGGAAGATGGATGGAGCCAAATACAGGACCATTCTGGAAGAAAACCTGATGGAGTCTGCAAAAGACCTGAGACTGGGACGGAGATTTGTCTTCCAACAAGACAATGATCCAAAACATAAAGCAAAATCTACAATGGAATGGTTCAAAAATAAACATATCCAGGTGTTAGAATGGCCAAGTCAAAGTCCAGACCTGAATCCAATCGAGAATCTGTGGAAAGAACTGAAAACTGCTGTTCACAAATGCTCTCCATCCAACCTCACTGAGCTCGAGCTGTTTTGCAAGGAGGAATGGGAAAAAATGTCAGTCTCTCGATGTGCAAAACTGATAGAGACATACCCCAAGCCATTTACAGCTGTAATCGCAGCAAAAGGTGACGCTACAAAGTATTAACTTAAGGGGGCTGAATCATTTTGCACGCCCAATTTTTCAGTTTTTGATTTGTTAAAAAAGTTTGAAATATCCAATAAATGTTGTTCCACTTCATGATTGTGTCCCACTTGTTGTTGATTCTTCACAAAAAAATACAGTTTTATATCTTTATGTTTGAAGCCTGAAATGTGGCAAAAGGTCGCAAAGTTCAAGGGGGCCGAATACTTTCGCAAGGCACTGTATATGCAGCATACAACCATCTCAACTCTGCATATTTTTTATTCTGGTTTTGCCCCCAGGTAGCGCGTTCCTGGTTACAAGTTCAGGAATGGCTGAAAAATCACAACAAATTTTAAATGAACGCTACAAATACTACTGTTGAGAGATTTGGAAAGACAATCAATCAACCAACAATATAATAATACTCTTAGCAAAAATATGTATCTTTAACCCCCTAGAGTCGATGTCCGTGCCCCTGTGGAAATCTAATTAGCAACCTGAAAGCACACATTTGTTTATTTTTTAATTTCTATAAGCAAATTCATACTTTCTCAAATTTTGATTGCCAGATGTTGAACAATCCAGGTGTTGAAAGCTCAAGCAAGGTGCACACATGCTACATATTAATCTGTCCCAGACAAATTTTTGAGATCGGAGACAAAATCCCCATGTCGTTGTCTACTCGGGGCACGCAGCCGTCACTGAGGCTCGTTTAGTCTAAGCGGGTATGATGAGGGCTACTGATCTTGTCTTTGAGCAATACCAGACGTCACCATATTTTATCGGCACAAAATCTGCAATGCTCTTGTAGTGTGAGATGTGCAACGAACGACAAGTTTTAAAATGGTGATGAGCAATAACCAATGAGAGCTCGCCAGAAAAGAATCCAGTGAGATGAAGACGTTGTTTCACATCACCTATAATGTTTAGGCTCTCGAGAAGGTGTGATGACTACAACTAGTATGCGTTTGTACTTGCCTTTAATCAAAGCCAAAGCATGAAATTGTTACACCTCTGAAGTTCACTCATGATGTTATGTAATTTAAAATGTTGGCTAGATATTTCAGCTCTTTATGGCAAGCGTGAATGTCTGACCGAAAACATTTTAGGCTGCTTTGAGCCACAATCATATTTTATCAGGTATGCAGGTTAGACCCAGATGCAGACAATGTCGAGTTAACAATGGTTTAATAATCCAACAAGGGCAGGCAATAGACTGGTCAAGGCAGGCAGGGGTCAGAGAAACAGAGGTCTTTCAGCGGTACCGGATGGCAGGCAGGATTAGGGTCTTGGTAAGGCAGATGTCGGTAATCCAGAAGGGGGCAGAGGTACAGGCAGGCTCAGGGACAGAGAGAGTGGTCAGGCAGGCGGGCTCAGAGTCAGGACAGGCAAGGGTCAAAACCGGGTGGGCAAGAAAAAAAGAGTCTAGAAAAAGCAGGCGCTAAGACACAAAATGCTGGTTGACTTGATCACAGACAGCCAGAAAAAAACAGGTATAAATACACAGGGGATAATGGTGAAGTTGGGCGACACTTGGGATGGGGTGGAGACAATCACAAAGACAGGTGAAACAGATCAGGGTGTGACAATCTCTTTAAAAGTAAAATATTTGCCAACATCCAGATCACGCAAAACTGAAAGCGCGATCCACCGCATTTAAACATGAAAAGAGGTCTGGAAATATGTCTAAGTTTAAACCGTGTAGTTATTCCCTCCGCAAGGCAATCAAACAAGTGAATTACCGTACAGGGACAAGATGGAGTCGCAATTCGACAGCTCAGACATGAGACATAACATATTTGGCAGGGTCTACACTAAATCATGGATTACAAAAACAAAAACATCCGGGGCTGACATGAGTAAAACATTATGTGTTAAACCTCGCAGGGCTGCTGGCCCGGACGGCATCCCTAGCCGCGTCTTGAGAGCCTGCGCAGACCAGCTGGCTAGTGGGTTTACATATATATTCAACCGCTCCCTATCCTAGTCTGTTGTCCCCACATGCTTCAAGATGGCTACCATTGTTCAAGTACCCAAGAAGGTAAAGGTAACTGAACGAAATGACTACCACCCTGTAGCAGTTAATTCTGTCATCATGAAGTGCTTTGAGAGTCTAGTTAAGAATCATATCGCTGCCACCTTACCGGCCACCCTAGACCCACTTCAGTTTGCATACCGCCCCAACAGATCTTCAGATGACGCAATTTCCATCACACTGCACACTGCCCTATCCCATCTGGACAAAATAATACCTATGTAAGAATGCTGTTCAGTGACTACAGCTCAGCACTCAACACCATTAGTACCCTCCAAGCTCATCATCAAGCTGGAGGCCCTGGGTATCAACCCTGCCCTGTGCAACTGGGTCCTGGTCTTTCTGACGGACCACCCCCAGGTGGTGAAGGTAGGAAATAACATCTCCGCAACAATGGGGCCCCAGTGTGTGTGATCAGCCCTCTCCTGTACTCCCTGTTCACCCATGACTGCGTGGCCATGCACATCTCCAACTCAATCGTCAAGTTTGCAGACAACACAAAAGTAGTGGGCTTGATCAACAACAATAACGAGACAGCCTACAAGGAGGAGGTGAGGGCACTCGGAGTGTGGTGTCAGGAAAACAACCTCCCACTCAACGTCAACAAAACAAGGGAGATGATCATGGATTCCAAGAAACAGCAGAGGGAGAACCCACTTATTCACATCAAAGGGATAACAGTGGAGAAGGTGGAAAGTTTTAAGTTCCTGAGCGTACACATCACAGACAAACTGAAATGGTCCACTCACACAAACAGTGTGGTGAAGAAGGTGTAACACCTCCTTTTCAACCTCAGGAGGCTTAAGAAATTTGGCTTGTCACCCAAAACCCTGATAACATTTTATGGATATCCAATCGAGAGCATAATGTCGGGCTGTATCACAGCCTGGTACGGCAACTGCACCACCCTCAACAGCAAGGCTCTCCAGAGGGTGGTGTGGTCTGCACAACGTATCACCAAGGGAAAACTACCTGCCCTCCATGACACATACAGCCCCCGATGTCACAGGAAGGCCAAAAAGATCAAGGACAATAGCCAACCGAGCCACTGCCTGTTCACACCTTTATCATCCAGAAGGCGAGGTCAGTACAGGTGCATCAAAGATGGGACTGAGAGATTGAAAAACTGCTTTTATTTCAAGGCCATCAGACTGCTAAACAGCAATCACTAACTTATAGAGGCTGCTGCCTACACTGAGTCCCCATCACTGGACACTTTAATAAATGGATAACTAGTCACTTTAAACAATGCAACTTTAAATAATGCCACTTAACCCTCCTGTTGTGTTCATTTCATGTTAACGAATTCTGTGTTCCCAGTCGTAAAATGACCGCCCCATTATAGCTGATTATAAATCCAGAATAATACATACAGTTGAAGTCGGAGCTTTACATACATCTTAGCCAAATACATTTAAACTTAAGTTTTTCACAATTCCTGACATTTAATCCGAGTATAAATTCTCTGTCTTAGGTCAGTTCGGTTCACCACTTTATTTTAAGAATGTGAAATGTCAGAATAATAGTGGAGAGAATGATTTATTTCAGCTTTTATTTCTTGGGTCACAATCCCAGTGGGTCAGAAGTTCACAAACACTCAATTAGTATTTGGTAGCATTGCCTTTAATTAAATTGTTTAACATGGGTCAAACGTTTTGGGTAGCTTTCCACAAGCTTCCCACAATAAGTTGGGTGAATTTTGGCCCCTAATTCATGACAGAGATGGTGTAACTGAGTCAGGTGTGTAGAACCCCTTGCTCGCGCACACTTTTTCAGTTCTGCCTACATATTTTCTATAGAATTGAGATCAGGACGTTATGATGGCCACTCCAATACCTTGACTTTGTTGTCATTAAGCCATTTTGCCACAACTTTGGAAGTATGTTTGGGGTCATTGTCCATTTGTGACCAAGCTTTAATTTCCTGACTGATGTCTTGAGATGTTGCTTCAATATATCCACAAAAAAATTCTACCACATGATGCCATCTATTTTGTGAAGTGCACCAGTCCCTTCTGCAGCAAAGCACCCCCACAACATGATGCTGCCGCCCCCGTGCTTCATGGTTGGGATGGTATTCTTCAGCATGCAATCCTTCCCCTTTTTCCTCCAAAGATAACGATGGTCATCACAAACAGTCAAACAGTTAAATTTTTGTTTCATTCGATCAGAGGACATTTCTCCAAAAAGCACGATCTTTGTCCCCACGTGCAGTTACAAACCGTAGTCTGGCTGTTTTTTGGCGGTTTTGGAGCAGTGGCTTCTTCTTTGCTGAGCGGCCTTCCAGGTTATGTCGATATATGACTCGTTTTCCTGTGGATACAGATACTTTTGTACCTGTTTCCTCCAACATCTTCACAAGGTCCTTTGATGTTGTTCTGGGATTGATTTGCACTTTTCGCACCAAAGCACATTCATTTCTAGGAGACAGAACGCATCTCCTTCCCAAGCAGTATGACGGCTGCGTGGCCCCATTGTGTTTCCTACTTCCGGCGCCGACAGAGATGGCCACCTCGCTTCGCGTTCCTAGGAAACTATGCAGTTTTTTGTTTTTTTACGTGTTATTTCTTACATTAGTACCCCAGGTCATCTTAGGTTTCATTACATACAGTCGAGAAGAACTACTGAATATAAGATCAGCGTCAACTCACCATCAGTACGACCAAGAATATGTTTTTTGCGACGCGGATCCTGTGTTCTGCCTTACAAACAGGACAACGGAGCGGATCCCATGCAGCGACCCAAAAAAATGACTCCGAAAAAGAGGGAAACGAGGCGGTCTTCTGGTCAGACTCCGGAGACGGGCACACCGTGCACCACTCCCTAGCATTCTTCTTGCCAATGTCCAGTCTCTTGACAACAAGGTTGATGAAATCCGAGCAAGGGTAACATTCCAGAGGGACATCAGAGACTGTAACGTTCTTTGCTTCACGGAAACGTGGCTCACTGGAGAGACGCTATCCGAGGCGGTGCAGCCAACGGGTTTCTCCACGCATCGCGCAGACAGAAACAAACATCTTTCTGGTAAGATGAGGGGCGGGGGCGTATGCCTTATGGCTAACGTGACATGGTGTGATGAAAGAAACATACAGGAACTCAAATCCTTCTGTTCACCTGATTTAGAATTCCTCACAATCAAATGTAGACTGCTTTATCTACCAAGAGAATTCTCTTCGATTATAATCACAGCCGTATATATCCCCCCCCAAGCAGACACATCGATGGCTCTGAATTAACTTTATTTGACTCTTTGCAAACTGGAAACCATTTATCCGGAGGCTGCATTCATTGTAGCTGGGGATTTTAACAAGGCTAATCTGAAAACAAGACGCCCTAAATTTTATCAGCATATCGATTGCGCAACCAGGGGTGGAAAGACCTTGGATCATTGTTACTCTAACTTCCGCGACGCATATAAGGCCCTGCCCCGCCCCCCTTTCGGAAAAGCTGACCACGACTCCATTTTGTTGATCCCTGCCTACAGACAGAAACTAAAACAAGAGGCTCCCACGCTGAGGTCTGTCCACCGCTGGTCCGACCAAGCTGACTCCACACTCCAAGACTGCTTCCATCACGTGGACTGGGACATGTTTCGTATTGCGTCAGACAACAGCATTGACGAATACGCTGATTCGGTGTGCGAGTTCATTAGAACGTGCGTTGAAGATGTCGTTCCCATAGCAACGATTAAAACATTCCCTAACCAGAAACCGTGGATTGATGGCAGCATTCGCGTGAAACTGAAAGCGCGAACCACTGCTTTTAATCAGGGAAAGGTGTCTGGTAACATGACCGAATACAAACAGTGCAGCTATTCCCTCCGCAAGGCTATCAAACAAGCTAAGCGTCAGTACAGAGACAAAGTAGAATCTCAATTCAACGGCTCAGACACAAGAGGCATGTGGCAGGGTCTACAGTCAATCACGGACTACAGGAAGAAATCCAGCCCAGTCACGGACCAGGATGTCCGGCTCCCAGGCAGACTAAATAACTTTTTTGCCCGCTTTGAGGACAATACAGTGCCACTGACACGGCCTGCAACGAAAACATGCGGTCTCTCCTTCACTGCAGCCGAGGTGAGTAAGACATTTAAACTTGTTAACCCTCGCAAGGCTGCAGGCCCAGACGGCATCCCCAGCCGCGCCCTCAGAGCATGCGCAGACCAGCTGGCTGGTGTGTTTACGGACATATTCAATCAATCCCTATACCAGTCTGCTGTTCCCACATGCTTCAAGAGGGCCACCATTGTTCCTGTTCCCAAGAAAGCTAAGGTAACTGAGCTAAACGACTACCGCCCCGTAGCACTCACTTCCGTCATCATGAAGTGCTTTGAGAGACTAGTCAAGGACCATATCATCTCCACCCTACCTGACACCCTAGACCCACTCCAATTTGCTTACCGCCCAAATAGGTCCACAGACGATGCAATCTCAACCACACTGCACACTGCCCTAACCCATCTGGACAAGAGGAATACCTATGTGAGAATGCTGTTCATTGACTACAGCTCGGCATTCAACACCATAGTACCCTCCAAGCTCGTCATCAAGCTCGAGACCCTGGGTCTCGACCCCGCCCTATGCAACTGGGTACTGGACTTCCTGACGGGCCGCCCCCAGGTGGTGAGGGTAGGCAACAACATCTCCTCCCCGCTGATCCTCAACACTGGGGCCCCACAAGGGTGCGTTCTGAGCCCTCTCCTGTACTCCCTGTTCACACACGACTGCGTGGCCACGCACGCCTCCAACTCAATCATCAAGTTTGCGGACGACACAGTGGTAGGCTTGATTACCAACAACGACAAGACGGCCTACAGGGAGGAGGTGAGGGCCCTCGGAGTGTGATGTCAGGAAAATAACCTCACTCTCAACGTCAACAAAACTAAGGAGATGATTGTGGACTTCAGGAAACAGCAGAGGGAACACCCCCCTATCCACATCGATGGAACAGTAGTGGAGAGGGTAGCAAGTTTTAAGTTCCTCGGCATACACATCACAGACAAACTGAATTGGTCCACTCACACAGACAGCATTGTGAAGAAGGCGCAGCAGCGCCTCTTCAACCTCAGGAGGCTGAAGAAATTTGGCTTGTCACCAAAAGCACTCACAAACTTCTACAGATGCACAATCGAGAGCATCCTGGCGGGCTGTATCACCGCCTGGTACGGCAACTGCTCCGCCCTCAACCGTAAGGCTCTCCAGAGGGTAGTGAGGTCTGCACAACGCATCACCGGGGGAAAACTACCTGCCCTCCAGGACACCTACACCACCCGATGTCACAGGAAGGCCATAAAGATCATCAAGGACATCAACCACCCGAGCCACTGCCTGTTCACCCCGCTATCATCCAGAAGGCGAGGTCAGTACAGGTGCATCAAAGCTGGGACCGAGAGACTGAAAAACAGCTTCTATCTCAAGGCCATCAGACTGTTAAACAGCCACCACTAACACTGAGTGGCTGCTGCCAACACACTGACACTGACTCAACTCCAGCCACTTTAATAATGGGAATTGATGGGAAATGATGTAAATATATCACTAGCCACTTTAAACAATGCTACCTTATATAATGTTACTTACCCTACATTATTCATCTCATATGCATACGTATATACTGTACTCTATATCATCGACTGTATCCTTATGTAATACATGTATCACTAGCCACTTTAACTATGCCACTTTGTTTACATACTCATCTCATATGTATATACTGTACTCGATACCATCTACTGTATCTTGCCTATGCTGCTCTGTACCATCACTCATTCATATATCCTTATGTACATATTCTTTATCCCCTTACACTGTGTACAAGACAGTAGTTTTGGAATTGTTAGTTAGATTACTTGTTATTACTGCATTGTCGGAACTAGAAGCACAAGCATTTCGCTACACTCGCATTAACATCTGCTAACCAGGTGTATGTGTGACAAATAAAAATAAATTTTGATTTGATTTGATTTGATTTGATTTATACTTGCATACTATTGTTTGTACAGATGAACGTGCTACCTTCAGGCATTTGGAAATTTCTCCCAAGGATGAACCAGACTTGCGGAGGTCTACAATTTGTTTTCTGAGGTCTAGGCTGATTTCTTTAGATTTTTCCATGATGTCAAGCAAAGAGGCGCTGAGATTGAAGGTAGGCCTTGAAATACATCCACAGTAACACCTCCAATTGACTCAAATAATGTCAATTAGCCTATCAGAAGCTTCTAAAGCCATGACATCATTTTCTGGAATTTTCCAAGCTGTTTAAAGGCACAGTCAACTTAGTGTATGTAAACTTTTGACCCAATGGAATTCCGATACAGTTAATTATAAGTGAAATAATCTGTCTGTAAACAATTGTTGAATCTATAGTTTGTTAACAAGATATTTGTGGAGTGGTTGATAAATGAGTTTTAATGACTCCAACTGAAGTGTATGTAAACTTCTGACTTTGACTGTATATTATCACCTAATGTTGTGTCCGATTTTTTCATCAACTTAAGTTCTTGTGAACATTACAAGTTTTACAAGTTTTGTACTTCTATTTGCTGTTTTTGGCCTGTAGACCTCATTGACCTGAGCTCATACATCTCGTTTTTGAGTTTAAAAAAAGCATAATGTGTGGATTATTTTGACTATAACAAATAATCAGATTAAACATATTGTGCTATCTATCACAGACTACTTTGTGTCAAAGTTTAACAAGGAATCTCTCCTCCTCACCAGTGTCATGATCAAAGATATGATCAAGAGCCTCACATACAGTATATCGTTTGGTCATTGTGCTGCCACAGAATGAATTATGAGCAAGGCCTCAAAAAAGCTTTATATAGGAGATCTGCGAGAAAATATCTATTTATTATTGAAACAATGTTGCGATTGTTTGTGAGAATGCCAACAGGTGTGGTTCCCATGCTTTTCCCTTAAGAGGCATTAGAAGAAGACAAAACGGATCCATCAAATGCATTTGGTGTGTCATAGTGGTCTTTGACTTGTGGTCAGACTTGCTCAGGTGGAACAAACTTAGGGCCCGATTCAATCAGATCTGCTTTAGCCGACATCCACATAGCTGATGTTTGACGGTGTCAGAGGTGGAACTGCGTTAGAGCTCCTGGCATTATACCTAAAGTGGACATTGCCATTGGCTGCTAGTAACTGAAAGGTCGCTGGCTTGAATCTCCGAGCGGCAAGGTGAATAAATCCTCTGTTCTGCCCTTGAGCAAGGAAGTTAACCCCCCAGGCGCCCATGACATGGATGTCGATTAAAGCAGCCCCACAGACACCTCTCTGTTTGAGAGGTATTAGGTATCCCTTTTCCCACATTAAGAGAAACACATTCAGCCATTTATGAAAACTGGAATGCGAGACGTAATTTACACAAACACACACCTTTGTCTGTGTCCTTTTGTGTGTTGGCTGATTGGTGTAGCTTGTGTACAGTAAGAAGAGAGTTCTTCTCCTGCCGTGAGGACGCTGCTTCCCCTGCTCATTCCAACTCCCCATCTGCCCACCTGCCCCCTCATCCTCCCCCACAACCACGCTCAC
Source organism: Oncorhynchus clarkii lewisi (assembly GCF_045791955.1). Taxonomy (NCBI): domain Eukaryota; kingdom Metazoa; phylum Chordata; class Actinopteri; order Salmoniformes; family Salmonidae; genus Oncorhynchus; species Oncorhynchus clarkii. Next base: position 39,313,226 of record NC_092163.1, read on the forward strand.
CCTTTATACTTCAATACCTCCACCCTACTACTCACAGTGAAACCCATCCTCTCTACACTGACCTCTCCATCGCTGTCCCTTGGTCTCCCCTGCCTGGCCCTGCCCTGCCCTCTCCCCTGCCCACTCCCCTGCCCAGCTTGCTGTGCCAGATGTAAAGGCCTAGTAGTCTGGCCTACATGACTAAATGTGCTGTGCTCCAGGTCAACTGTGCTCTGCTGAGTGAGTGAGATTCTTTAGTAGGTAGGGTCTGTATGTGCTGTACTCAACCCCCCCAGAGTTTGGCTTGGTCCACAGGGGTGTCAGTCAATTGGTTGGTCCCTTCTGTCTGGTTGTCTGCCATGGCTCCCTTGACTGGTTCTCTTGCTGCCTTGCCCATTTGGGCTCCTCTCAGCCTTGCTTTCTAGCTATACCAGCTCTCTTGTCCCCCTCCCTCCTCCTAGCCTACCCCCGCTCGCTCCCCCTCTCTCTAGCTCGGATGGTGTCCTGACTGCATGCCCGGCCTGCACTCACAGGCTGTGCAGCCAGCAGCTAATACAGGGCTCTAACCTGGCTGTCAGAGGAGAAGGTGTATCCTGCGCATCCTGCATTAGCTTTGTGTCCTGCTGTGTCCTTCAGTGACTGACTCTCATTTGGTGCTTCTGATGATGATGATCTCCCTGTCTGTCTCTAAATACACACCAACCTTTTCTGGTTCTGTCCTCTGTTGTCGTTCTGCTTTTCTGTTATGATTCTAACGTTTCAATGGTTTATTTTACTCTTCTCCTCCTCTTTTCCTCCTGTCTCCTGTGTGAGGTGCTGCTTCCTCTTATCATGCCATCCCTCCTTCCTCCTCTTCCTCCTCCTCCGCTTGCAGCCTAGCTCCCAGGTAAGTAGCGAAACCGTTTTGGCATGCCACCCCCCCTCCCCTCCCCTCCCCACCAACACCCACCACCTCCATTCCTCCACCTGAGAGATGCAACTACCCCCATCCAATTCTAACTCTTGCTGCCTAAACCTGTGAGTCATTTCTGAACATATTAACATGGATTTGTCTATGTCTCATCTGTGTCTCATTTAGGTCTGAATTGTTTCAATGAGCACTTTGTATCATCTGGTAGGCTGTTTGTTTCAGTGTCCTCTGTCTCTGTACAACCCTGTGTGGATGAACCAGTGAGAGCTGGTCAAACTTTTAGCTTTTTGCCATTCTCAGTGCAGGTGGTACATAAAGCCCTGAAATCCTTAGATCAGAGACAGCCTGCAGGTCCTGATCTTCTGGATCCCTGCTTTTTAAATCTGGCAGCTGATTTCATAGCTGAACCACTTAAATATCTGTTCAATCTAACCCTGGAATGTAATGAAATTCCAAAGATCTGGAAATCAGCATTTGCCCTACCACTTTTAAAAGGGGGAGATCCAACTCTTTAAATAATTATAGGCCAATCTCAAAGCTGTCACCTCACAATTAAAAAATTATCAGTTTGGCTCATTGAATATGTCAGTTTGGGACTGTACTATTTGTAATAGTAAATGTTTTCTGCTGTACAGTAAAGATTTAGGAACAATTTAAATGTGTGTCCAGCATGCTGAACGATTACTTGTGTAAACGTGGGCTTATTTCCCATGATGCTCCAGTCCTCATACATGAATTGCCTCTGCATCGTGACAGTGTGATGTTGTGTTTGAGAGTGGTGTGTGTCTCCTCACCTGTTGTGTCCACCTAGTAAATCAAATCAAATTGTATTTGTCACATACACATGGTTAGCAGATGTTAATGCAAGTGTAGCAAAATGCTTGTAGACAACCTGTGCAGTGTTATGAGAGAGGCGGCACATTTTTGGGGTGTTACGCACGTGTGTGTGTGTGTGTGTGTGTGTGTGCGCGCAAGCATACGTGTGTATGTGTGCTGTGGGTGTGTGTGTGCACGCATGTGTAAGAGACAAAGAAAGAGCGCGAGAGAATCAAAGCACTCTGTTGAAGGAAACCCCCTGAGAGAAAGAGAGAGAATGTTCTGTTCAGCATGGATACTGTGTTTTAAAACCTACTGTAGGAGGCTGTGTCCACTGCCCCAGACATTTGCTATTGTATGTGCTGTATCAGAATATTACTAATGAGTGTTGGCCAGCTTGTTTATATTCATTCAATAAAGGTGACTTTCTTTCAGACGTGTATGAGGGCTGGTCTCTATGTATATAGTACTGTATGTCTGGTTATAAACTACACATGAAGAACTGAGAACACATGCATATTTTCACTATGTATCATAGCTATGATACCTCTCCTACAGTGTTATAACCACCTCTCGTCACCTCAGAAAACTAACCTGCTGGTTGGTTGACCATGCTGTCCAAATGTGCATTCATGGTACTGTATATAAAACAATTACATGATCAGCCTGTGGAATGTAAGTAGTTATGTGCTGAGTGACTGAGTTGATACTGCTAATGATCAGTCTCCATTTTACTAATTTACTGCATCTGTATAAATGCACTGTAAATGGACAACAGAAGACACATAAAACATCAAAACAAAAAAATTAAAACGTAAAACTAAAAAGTCAAATACAAATATTTTACTCAGACAGACAAGTTAGTTTATTGGTTTTGAAAATGTAATTGAAGCCATATAATTATGCAACATATCAGCTGTTAAAGACAAAAGCTACAGACAACAAAAGTAGTGACAGAGAAATGAAATGTTCCTCTGTTCCTCTGCAACGTTAGCCACAATTTCCGTATAAGACTGGTTTCTGCTATCTGTGGTTTTCCTGTGAACAAGCTCCACATTAACTTCTCCATTCAATCAACCCTCTCTGACACAGTCACCATCTTCTGTGAAGTCACACTAACAGTCTGTAGATGTGTGATAAATGTCGTTGTTCATCCTTGATATGGCTGGTAATCTGTTTCTGGTCATCCTCCTTTTCAGTGAGTTATTCCTCCATTCCAAGTTCCATCATCTGTTAGTTCTTCAGGATTCTCTCTCCTCTTTTAATATTTTACTTCAGGAACTCTTTATATATTTCAGAATCTCATGGCTGTAATAATTGTGTCTTATTCCATTGATCATCTTGATGTATTTTTCTATATCATTATATTTTGTTCAGATCAGAATGACTACTGCTTGATAACATGCCCATGGATCCATTGTAGTATATGATACTTTACCAACTTGTGTTCCTGTCTCTCATGTTTATTTATTATTTAGAATGGCACATTTTCCTGATCAAGGCCAAGACTCACACCCTTCCCCTGATTTAAAAAAATGAAGTTGGTATTTAATTAATTAAATCAACCCATTTAGATACCTTTATTTTGTATGATCAGATCCAGTGACTTTGCTTTGCACCAGGTTCAACTACTAGTTCTACTTTGACAACTGACACCCCTAAGGGTCCACACGATTTTAGTTTAGTGGCGTAATAAGTTGTGTTGTGTGTTAACTGTTATTAAACAGTCTCTCTCTTGCATGTGCCCAGGAGGTCAAAGCTCCACAGAAAGCGTTCTGGGTAAGCATCCATCTCTAGCTGACTACCTGTCTTTTCCTACACAAATCAAACAACTGAGACATACAACCTCACAATTAAAATGTTGATCAACTCTTGTGATGTAGTATTGACCCTGGGAACACAAGCTAATGACCATCCCAATGTCACCAAACAGCTGTGCAAATATGGCAGGCAGCAGTGGGTGTGGCTTCTGGAGTGGTCATTCAAATACTGATTCAAATTGTACATTCAGTCAAGGTTTTAACAGATGTTAAAATGGTGAACATGTCATATTTCTACTGAATCAGTTGTGTTCTACTGACTCAGAAATAATGAACACTGTTTGTCTTGTGTAATCAGATACAGAATTAACTTTTATTACTTTCCAGCAGGTTTGACTGTTACTTCTACTTTGACCCCTGGCATCACAGTGACAACAACTTGTAAGTATCGCTTAGTTTGCGATTTCATTTTTATTCACTCGAATTCACTGAAGCTCCAACTAGTTTACTCATAAACCTATTCATCGCTGCTTGTATGTACAGTGCCTTGCGAAAGTATTCGGCCCCCTTGAACTTTGCGACCTTTTGCCACATTTCAGGTTTCAAACATAAAGATATAAAACTGTATTTTTTTGTGAAGAATCAACAACAAGTGGGACACAATCATGAAGTGGTCTCCCACCTCAGCTGTAGATCTCTGCAGTTCATCCAGAGTGATCATGGGTCTCTTGGCTGCATCTCTGATCAGTCTTCTCCTTGTATGAGCTGAAAGTTTAGAGGGACGGCCAGGTCTTGGTAGATTTGCAGTGGTCTGATACTCCTTCCATTTCAATATTATCGCTTGCACAGTGCTCCTTGGGATGTTTAAAGCTTGGGAAATATTTTTGTATCCAAATCCGGCTTTAAACTTCTTCACAACAGTATCTCGGACCTGCCTGGTGTGTTCCTTGTTCTTCATGATGCTCTCTGCGCTTTTAACGGACCTCTGAGACTATCACAGTGCAGGTGCATTTATACGGAGACTTGATTACACACAGGTGCATTGTATTTATCATCATTAGTCATTTAGGTCAACATTGGATCATTCAGAGATCCTCACTGAACTTCAGGAGAGAGTTTGCTGCACTGAAAGTAAAGGGGCTGAATAATTTTGCACGCCCAATTTTTCAGTTTTTGATTTGTTAAAAAAGTTTGAAATATCCAATAAATGTCGTTCCACTTCATGATTGTGTCCCACTTGTTGTTGATTCTTCACAAAAAAATACAGTTTTATATCTTTATGTTTGAAGCCTGAAATGTGGCAAAAGGTCGCAAAGTTCAAGGGGGCCGAATACTTTCGCAAGGCACTGTAACAGTTTTAGAAACTTTAGAGTGTTTTCTATCCAATACTAGCATGCATATGCATATCCCAGCTTCTGGGCCTGAGTAACAGGCAGTTTACTTTGGGCACGCTTTTCATCCGGATATGAAAATACTGCCCTCTATCCCGAAGAAGGTTTAATATGGAAATGTCATTCACTGTCTCTCTGTGTTCTCTGATTGTGGGTACAAAGATATTAACGAAGAGAAAACAATACTTAGACAATATTGGAGATTTAACACATTGATTTTAGTGTGAAATATAATTTTCCTCTGATCTTACAGACTTTCCTCAGCCTAGAGTGAATTTACACTAGCTTCGCTCTGTAGACATACACTCACAGGAGCTGAGGTCAAAAATACTTTGGCAGTACAGTACTGTACTACAATGGCAGTACAGTGCTAAAGGTTAGCAGTTTAGATCCATATACAGTGAACCTTCTACAGTCACAATGCAGGGTAAGACTATTGTAATGTTTGTCAACAATGTACTGTTGTGCCATCATTACCATGTTCCTCTTGGGATATGTTCTCATACTGTTTGTTGTCATAAGCTATTACATGAAACCATCAAGGAATATATTATCTCCTTACCGTGTTCACGCTAAACGTTCCCCAAGGCACCCCCCCCCCCCCCCCCACGCTCAACTCAAAAGATGGAGCACAGAATGCAAAAATATTCTTAGAAATATTTAACCTCCACACATTAACAAGTCCAATAGCTCAAATGAAAGATAAACACCTTGTTCATTTACCCAGCGAGTCAGATTTCTAAAATGTTTTACGGCGAAAACACTCCACATATTTATATTAGACCACCACCGAAACAAAGACAAGAGGCAGCCATTTTGTCCCAGAAAATATAAAATTATAAAAGCAGGATTAAAAAATAAATCATTCACTAACCTTTTGAAAATCTTCATCAGATGACAGTAATAGGACATGTTACACAGTACATTTATGTTTTTTTCAATAATATGCCATTTATATCCATAAATCTCCATTTACATTGACTTCATGTTCAGAAAATACTCAAAAATGTCCGGAGAAATTATACATAGTGTCGCCAGATAACATAAATAGACATCATAAACTTTGACTAAATATACATGTTCTACATATAGTTAGAAAGATACACTGGTTCTTAATGCAACCGCTGTGTCACATTTATTTTTAACGTTACAGAATTAGTTCACTATCTAATAACCTGAGACGGCGCTCAGACGTAAGCGATATTTCTCCGCTATGTTGGAGTCAACAGAAATACAAAATTACAACATAAATATTCCCTTACCTTTGATGGTCTTCGATCAGAATGTAGTGGAAGGAGTCATACTTACCCAATACATCGTTTTGTTTCACTTCGTGTGTTCTTACAGTAGCATCTGCTAGCAGTTTCAGCTGAAATGCACCCAAAATAACTTCTGGTCCCGGACAGTTGCGCATCAAAACTTCAAAATTACATATTATATGTCGATTAAACTGGTCAAACTAAGTGCAGAATCAAGCTTTAGGATGTTCTAAACGTACAAAACAATTATCTAATCTATTGGAGAAACGTGCCTCTTCTCAGGCAATCTGGAACAAAGGAACGTCTCTCAAAATAAGCGCTCTCGTGACCTTGTATTTTCTCCCGACATCCACTCTTTCACCTCCCAAAGGGTCAAAACGATTTGCACAATTAAACGCTGTACTGAATGAGGACATCTAGTGGAAGACATAGAAAGTGTCTCCAGATCCATAGCTGGTTGGGAAGGGTGGGGGCGATGACGTCAAAGTTGCCCCAAATTTCAGGCTCCCAAAAATAGTTTGGGAGATTGCCTGCCCTGTGAGTTCTGCTATACTTACAGACATAATTCAAACGGTTTTAGAAGCTTTAGAGTGTTTTCTATTCAATAATTATTATTATATGCATATATTAGCAATTTTGGAGAGATTTTTTTTCAGTTTACTATGGGCACGCAATTTATCCAAAGGGGGCAGTATTCTGCTGAGGCCTAACAGGTTCATTTCCCATACTGTCGCTACATGAGGTAATGGGCTCCAGATCCTTAAATGGATAGTTCAAGATTTTGGTAATTAATCCCTTTTTCTACTTAGCCAGAGTCAGATGAACTCATGGAGTTCATCTCATTTTTCTGTCTATGCGTGGATTTTGAAGGAAGTTGAAGGTGTTGCTTGTGCTAACGCTAGTAAGCAATTGTGCTAATGCTAGTTAGCAAATTGCTTCAATATGCACGCAGAGACATAAAAATGGTATCCATGAGTTGATCTGACTCTGGGTAAGTAGAACAAGGGTAGGGGACATTTGGCCCATAGACTTGCAGGTAAATTGCAAGGACAAAGGGTGGAGCTCTTTGTTCCGGTTCTGATCCTCGTTCTGTTCTCTTCTCTTACACATAGACACGGAACGTAATCAAGAATCTGACCAATTTCGAAATACTTTAGTTCTGGGTTAACTGAGATTGTCTGAAATAACAAGGAGCGATTAGGCTGTCAGTAAATTTCTCAAAACCACAAAATACAAAATGCTAACCGCTCTATTATACTGTTCTCACAGAACTTCCTCAGAGGAAAGTGTGTTCTGGAGTCATCAGAGAAAGAGAGACTCAGTTCAACTGAGCTGTCACACTCCTCCATCTCTCCATGTGTCTCACTGTTACTTCTATAAAGAGGGGTAATTTAATCTGCCAGGCTCATCCGGTACGCAGACACTCACGGGAACAGAGCTGCTCTTTTGGTCAGGTCAAGCATTTCCAGCTGGGATCAAAGTGACTTGTTACTACTTCAGGAACTCTTTATATATTTCTGAAAATTATGGCTGTAATAAGTGTCTTATTCCGTTGATCATTTTCTTGATAGATTTTTCTCTATCATTATATTTTGTTCAGATCAGAATGACTACTGCTTGATAACATGATACTTTACCAACTTGCGCAAAGTGTTCCTGTCTCTCTTGTTTATTTCTTATTTAGAATGGTACATTTTACTGCTCAAGACCAATTTTGTTATTTCAAGACAACTTCCAAAACATTGAAGCCTAAGGTCATTACCAAGGTCATTGTGAGTGTTTAAAACTGGAATAATTTACCTTATTTTTGTCTAACTATTTTTACTAAATCATTTTACCATCAATCAATTCAAGTTATCGTGTTAACCTAAACTACATCATTTTAGATGCACTGATATCATCTCATAGACAACAGTGACTTATTTGTTTTTATTTTTCAAACGTATATCAAGTGGTACAATATCTATGAGTACTTAAACATTGAAAACAAATGTATAATTAAATTAAAAGTGACACACTCCATCACCCCTCTGACCTCACAGATCTTCCTCCTCCCAGTCTGATAGTGAGGCCTGCAGTCATCAAAGAGAGAGACTGAGTTGTGAGACGCCTCCATCTCTCCATGTGTCTCACTGTTACTTCTACATAGACGGGAGGAAGAATCTTCCAGACTCATCCTGTACTCAGACACTCACAGGAACAGAGCTGCTCAAGAGGGCAGATCAAACGTTTCCAGATGTGGTCAAAGTGAAGTGTTACTTTGATGTAGGGATGTCTCACACTTCTCTTTTATGTAACCCTGTCTCAGTCACTGTTCAGGGTAAGTAGGTGGTTCATAAAATCATACACTGATAATACAATATAACACACTTTAATATACTGTATAATATAGTACATCTATAGTATAATACACCATAATACATTGTTATTTAAAATGTTCAACTATGTCAGTATTTATGTTTGTCATGACTTCTACCGAAGGTGGCTGGAGTCTTTAACAATCTTTAGGGTCTTTCTCATACACCGCCTGGTATAGAGGTCCTGGATGGTAGGAAGCTTGGCCCCAGTGATGTACTGGGCCATTCGTACTACCCTCTGTAATGCCTTGTGGTCGGAGGCCAAGCAGTTGCCAGACCAGGCAGTGACGCTCTCGATGGTGCAGCTGTAGAACCTTTTGAGGTTCTGAGGACCCATGACAAATCTTTTCAGTCTCCTGAGGGGGAATAGGTTTTGTCGTGCCCTCATCACAACTGTCTTGGTGTGCTTGGACTATGATAGTTTGTTGATGATGTGGACACCAAGAAACTTGAACCTCTCAACCTGCTCCACTGCAGCCCCGTCGATGAGAATGGGGGTGTGCTCAGTCCTCTTTTTCCTGTAGTCCACAATCACGTGATCATGTCTTAATCACGTTGAAGGAGAGGTTGTTGTCCTGGCATCACACGGCCAGGTCTCTGACCTCCTCCCTACAGGCTGTCTCATCGTTGCCAGTGATCAGATCTACCACTGTTGTGTCATCGGCAAATTTAATGATGATGTTGGAGTCATGCCTGGCAGTGCAATCATGAGTGAACACGGAGTACAGGAGGGGACTTAGCACACACCCCTGAGGGGCCCATGTGTTAAGGATCAGCGTGGCAGATGTGTTTTTACCTACCTTTATCACCTTAGGGCGGCCCATCAGGAAGTCCAGGATCCAGTTGCAGAGGGAGGTGTTTATCCCAGGGTCCTAAGCTTATTGATGAGCTTTGATGGCACTGTGGTGTTGAATGCTGAGCTGTAGTCAATGAATAGCATTCTCACATAGGTGTTCCTTTTTGTCTAGGTGGGAAAGGGCAGTGTGGAGTCCAGCCGCTTTGTCAGATTTCAAAAAGTCTTTACGGCGAAAGCATACCATGCGATCATCTGAGGAAAGCGCCCCGCTCACAAAAGCATACAAACATTTTCCAACCAAGTAGAGGAGTCATGAAAGTCCGAAATAGCGTTAAAATGAATCACTTACCTTCGAAGATCTTCATCTGGTTGCAGTCACAAGAGTCCCAGCTACACAATATAAATAACGGTGGAGCTGCTCAAGAGGGCAGATCAAACGTTTCCAGATGTGGTCAACGTGAAATGTTACTATGCTGTAGAGAAGTCTCACATACCCTGTCTAAGTCACTGGTGGTTAATACAATTACACACTTATAATACAATAAAATACACTAAAATACAATAGTATACTATAGTATACCTATAGTATAATACACCATAATACATTGTTATATCATATTCATTATGCTTGTTCTGAAAATGAGATCTTAAAATGTCGCATTTCACATAATGATAGAAATTACTGTACTTTGTGCAAACATAAATGCCTGTAAATTTGTTAAAATGTAACTTTCAAAGAGACACTATTCTTCTGACCTCACAGACCCACCTCCTCCCTGGCCGACAGTCATCATAGAGAAAGAGACTCAGTTCAGCTGGGCTGTCAAAGACCTCCATCTGTCTCTGTGCCTCACTGTAACTTCTGCATGGATGGGAGAGGTCCTAAACCCTCACCCTGTCAGCAGACTCTCACACGGACTGAGCTGGTGAAGTGGGCAGGTCAAAATTCACCTGCTGAGGTCAAAGGGAGATCTATCTATCAACGTACAATGACACTACTTCTGTCAATATTGTTGGTAAGAGAAGACTGTTCAAATGGATAATGCAAGTTAACTAACTAACTATGACTATGACTAACTATGATCAGATTTAAAATCAGTAATTATGTCATCATGCCAGCATTACGTCAAATTAAACAATGTATGCTATCGACAGTAAAATTGTTTTCTCCTCACTGGTGAACTACAGAAACCAGATATTCATATCAATGATGTCGCATTTCGCATGATGTCTCATGACATCACCATTATTTGTGTACTTCCTGCGTTTGTCAGAGATGGTAGTAGCTGCAACCTGTACACTGGAGACCAGCCTCAGGCTTACAAAGAGGCTCAGGCCATTAGGATGAGGTGGAAGTCATCCGTGAGAATACTCTGTACCTTCAGTGTGTTTAATAAGAATCTGTTCAGTCGTCTGCAGGAGAGGAGAGATGTGAGCTGTGACTACAGAGAGAACACAGGATTTATCTCTCTCTCTCTCCACACAGTGATCTATATAACTTTACATGTAAGGGACTCATTAATTAGTCTGGCTGACACCTAATTCAAAGTCCTGACTTCAGACTCGTGAAAGGCTATTTTGATGTTGTCGGGACGATGCGTTTTTCTCACTCAAACACCCACATGGACAGTCATACACAGACCCGAGCACTGCCCCGTTGGATTTGCAAATCCAAACAAGGAGAGGTCTCCAGAAACTTTGAGAGAATCAATCAAAGCTCAAGCCAACTTCTGTGCGAATTCTGCTCTAACAACGGACTCCTGTCCAGACCAGTGTGTCACAGCTCTCCCTCGCTGTGTACCACATGAGTAGAATCAGCCAATCTAGTAATTAATAGCATCACAACAATATTAATTGATCTTATTTGTCAGTAACAACAGTTACATTTTTATGTTGCCTTGTAGTTAGAGAAACAAGTTAAATGTGTCACTTTTGCGTCTTGTAATTCTTATAGAAACTATAGATCTATAATTTGAATGAACATCTACATTGTAGATTTTGTGAAATTGGAACTTATACAATATAATATACAGAATAATATGCATAGATGTGTGTTCTACTTCACAGTTCAGAAACCAGTCATTACTGCCAGTCATGAGGAGGATTTCATCATCATCTGTTTTATTTAACATCATCATCTTTAACTCTATTTCTTGAACTGCATTATTGGTTAAGGGCTTCTAAGTAAGCATTGAACGGAAAGATCTACTACACCTGTTGTGTTCGGCGCATGTGACAAACAACATTTGACTTGATTTGATTCCTGGCCCTGCTGGTAATGACACCAACTGTAACCTGTATGTTGGAGAGGTGAGTCAGCTATTATTGACAGAACAAATCTGGAAAAAATTAACCAAAGCTTCCAAACAGTGGTTCTGTAGACTCATTTTAACTGAGAGTGATCTTTTCAGACGTCTACAGTCAGTGAGGCAAAAGGAGGTGATGAGCTGTGATGACGGAGTGAGCTCAGGACCAAACTCTCTCTCCACACAGTGATGGGTACACTTTTCCAGGTGAGTCATTATCTAAACAAATCTATCAGGGCTGCAGGTCTTCATGATCTGACTCACTTGTATTTTAGCATATTCTTAGTATTAATATATTCATTCTGACCCACAAACTACTGTTATTTTATAGCAGAGCTCGTTACAACAGTAAGAAAGGCCCTGGTTCTACTTTGCCCCTCAGCATGACAGTGAGTCGTACAACAAGTGTATTGGTCATCTAAGGCAGTGGTTCCCAAACTTGTCATAGTCCCGTACCCCTTTCAACATTCAACCTCCAACTGAATACCCCCTCTAGCACCAGCGTCAGCTCACTCTCAAATGTTGTTTTTTGCCACCATTGTAAGCACACACATTACACTATACATTTATTAAACATAAGAATGAGTGTCAGTTGTCACAAACCAGCACGTGGAAGTCACAAAGAGCTCTTATAGGACCAGGGCACAAATAACAATAATAATCAATCATTTTTCTCTTTATTTAGCCAGTGTTGTTTTGTAATGGGCGAAATGTATTAATAGTTTCAAACTGTTCATCACTGCTTCAGGAGTAAAAAATGCGGCACTAAAACTAGCTTTTTTATTGCACTTGGGAGGTTCGGATGTGCAGGATATATTCACCACGTTAGATGACACGGGGATAGACAAGGACTATGAGATTGCGTTGACAAAGCTAAACGAGTGCTTCACTCCACACAAAAAAAAAAACATTCTCTACGAGAGACATTTGTTTAGTAATCAGTAGACACGTTTGTGAGCAGACTGAAACAGTTGGCTGCTACATGTGATTATGGAGATTTCAAGGATGATTTTTTTAAGGGATTGACAAGTGTCACTGAAATGTGTTGCGTTAACGGTTTCTGCGCCAGATGGACCTCACTCTAACCACAATTCAACAGGGAGAATTGAACAAGAACAACCCAGATGGAGGGGAATGGAACAAAATTGAAAAAAGTAAAGCAATATTTTCTTCATACAACAAAGGCAAGCCGTCTAATGATGGCAAAGCTGTTACGTGTGGTCAGGAGGGCCATCATGCTCCATCAAATAAGGTAAACGATGCAACAAAGACGGACATTTCTCCAAAACGTGCAGGACAAAGTCAAAACTGAATGTAAATCAAGTCACAAACACACCTGCTACACAAAATGACAAAACAGACAATGACAATGATGAACATGTGTTCACACTTACCAGCAGTACTGATTATGCTTAAATGCAGTTATTAATCAATGGCCAGCCAGTTAACATGTTAATTTTCTCTGGGGCAAGGTGTAATATTGTGGGCACAGCAACATTCAGTCATTTGCAGACCGAATGCAAGTTTAATTGAAACTAACATCCAAGAGACTACCTGTATGGTTCAACACAACCATTAGCAGTTGAGGGCCTGTTCACTGCCCACATTACAGCTGTTGTTATTTCTGAGTCGGTACTGCAGACATTTTAGCCGTGAAAGATGCACAGACATCTGTACTGGGAAAGAAATCTTCAGTTGCTCTTGGCATATTGCACATAGGGCCAGAGGCACACAAACTCAGTCCGAGATGATGACACACAGACATTCAAAGTTGCACTTCAGGAGGAATACAACGACTGTTTCACAGGGCTTGGAAATCTGAAGACTCCCAGTTAGGAATTCATTTAGATGAGACAGACACACCTTTTGCACAGCCGGTATGCAGAATACCATTCAGTGTCAGTAAGCTGGTTGAAGAGAAGACGAACGAGCTAGAGGACATGGATTTTATTGAGAAAGTGAATGGGCCTACAGCATGGGTGTCCCCATTAGTTGTAGTACACAAGAAAACTGGTGACATCAGAGTTTGTGTTTACATGATTAGAGCAAATGAAGCTGTTGCGCGGGAGCAACACCCCATCCCCACCCCCGAAGAGATCCTGGAGGACATGTCAGGAGCCATGGTCTTCTCAAAACTAGACCTAAAGTGGGGATATCATCAGATCGAACTGAGTCTCGTTCCTTGACCACATTTATGACTCACACAGGTTTGTGGTGCTACAAGAGACTAATGTTCGGTCTCTCCTCTGCTCAAGAAACATAACAGCACATCATCCGTCAAGTCCTACAAGGCATTGAGGGGGTCCACAACATCTCAGATGTTGTCATTGTGTTTGGGAAGAACACACAAGAACACAACAAACAACTACACCAAGTATTGAGATGACTGCAGGAGAGGGGTCTCACCCTCAGCAGTGACAAATGTGAATTCCAACTGGCGGTGATGGAGTTCATGGGCCACGTTCTCTTGAAGAACGGTGTCGGAGCAGTACAGTCAAAGGTGGAAGTGGTGCAGAACACACGCAGACCGACAAATGCTGCTGAAGTAAAGAGTTTCTTTGGACTTGTAAACTACTGCGGCAGATTTATCACAAATCTGGCAACCACATCTGAGAAGACTATCAAAAGCGTCAAGCAAATGGACATGAAGAGATGAACAAGAATAATCATTCAACGCGCTGAAGAACGTACTGGCCAGTTCACACGACATGACCTACTTTAATCAAGATGCAGAGATGTGTTTTTCTATTGCAAAGACTTTGTAATGGTAACCGACCGCAAGCTTTTAGAGACAATGTATTCTCCAAAATCCAAACCACCAGAGAGGAACAAGAAATGGGCACTGAGAATGCAGCCTTACAGATTCAAGGTTGTATACAAGCCTGGGCCTCAGAATGCAGCCGACTCACTGTCACGGTTGACTCTGAACCCTCCGGCATCTCTACACTATGGGAACGACCACTTCTACAACGTAGCCAAACACGCAGTGCCATACCCATTCACCCCACCAGAGCTGGAATAAATGTCAGCAAAGGATTTCGTACTAGCTACTCTACCAACAAGCATCAGACAGGGTGATTAGAGCATGTTACACTGCATACCGACGTGTTCAAGAAAAACTCTCTATTGCTGGGCAGATAGTTCAACGAGGCAACCACATTATTATGCCACGAGCAGCTCAGAATCTGACTTTGATGTTAGCCCACGAAGGGCATCAAGGGATAGTAAAAACAAAACAGAGACTGCGCACAAAAGTGTGGTGGCCAAACATTGGTAAAGAGGTTGAACTGCTCGTGAAGTCCTGTCCAGCATGTCAAGTCAATGACACACCACCAAAGCAGGTCCACACAGTCAGAACAGAGCTACAGTACCAGCTAAACCATGGCATATCCTAGCCATTGACATGTGTGGGCTGTTTCCAACAGGAGAACACCTTGTAACAACAGACTACTACTCAAGGTGGGTTGATGTGAGCATCCTAAACTGCATCACCACCGCCAATATAATCAAAAGGGCGACGTTTGCAGTCCATGGGTATCCTGAGTCTATTGTGACGGATAATGGTGCTCCTCTCACTGCAAGTGATTTCCGAGCGAAAGACAGAACAGGACGCTTGCCAAAGCAATTCACACCACTCAATCAGAAGGGAAGGATTGGTGCACAGAACTACAGATGTTTCCCATGGCCTACAGGAGTACTCCACACTATGTCACAGGCCGCAGTCCAGCTGAACTGTTGTTCAACCGCCAAATTAGAACCAAACAGCCAGAGCTGTCAGCCGTCATGCAGCCAGGAGCTGCACCACAAGAGAACACCATTGGGCTTGCTGATGCTGAAAGGAAGGAGACGAGCTGACAGAACGCAGACAGATCTAGGAGAGCAACTGAAAGCACAATCCAACAAGGTAACATGCTTCTGCTACAGCAACCAAAGCAAAACAAATTGTCAGCTACCTTTGTACCAGAGATACTTTATTTTGAGCACTAGATAATGTTTTGTTACGTTATAATGCATAGATCTGCAGTTTGGAGATCATAATGTTGTTATAAATGTTAGTCAAACATCTGAGAAGAGGATGGATGTAGTGTACTAGCGACACCTAGTGGTGCAATACCAGTGGTACACTATGGGTCACGTGAGAAAGGAGGGAGGCTATGCTTGGTGGACCAGGAATAAAGTACAAGTGAATGATCCTCAAGAGTCTGAGTCACGTCGATACATTACAGAGACCAACTACAAATAGGCTCACTAAATGTAACTTAGTTTACAGTTGACATTTTTCTGTTCACATTAATTCACTGAAGCTCTGAACGGTTTACTAATAGATGTATTCATAGCTGCTTGTAATTTCAGTCCAGATTTGTGTACTTTAAGTCCATCTGATTTGTAGGTAATTTTGTTTAATGAAAGACTTTCTTGTGTAATATGAGTTCTCTTCTCACCAGGTTCGACCTCTCCTTTGACCCCTAGTACAGCACTGAATCCTACTTCAGGTGTGTTAGTCATCTTTACCTAGTTAGGAGATAGAACCTAAACAAATAGAATTGCTTTATGTTCTCCAGGTTTTTGTATGTTTTTTATCATTAGAAATTTGCTTAATTACAAAAAAAGGCGATACTTGATGAATTTAATCAACCCATTTAGATACAATCTTTTTGTATAATTAGAATGACTTTCCTTGCACCAGGTTTGACTGTGGTTTACGCATTAACCTATTCATATCTGCTTGTACTTTCACTCTATGTTGGTAGTACTTTTCTTAGATATGAAACAAATGTACATTTTTCGTCTCATAATGTTTCTTCTCCTACATCAGGTGTGTTGGTCCTCTTTAGTTAGCAAACTGAAACAAATAGACTACATTTATCTTACCCGGGTTTATATATATATATATATATATATATATATATATATATATATATATATATATATATATATATATATATATATATATATATATATATATACAGTGCCTTGCGAAAGTATTCGGCCCCCTTGAACTTTGCGACCTTTTGCCACATTTCAGGCTTCAAACATAAAGATATAAAACTGTATTTTTTTGTGAAGAATCAACAACAAGTGGGACACAATCATGAAGTGGAACGACATTTATTGGATATTTCAAACTTTTTTAACAAATCAAAAACTGAAAAATTGGGCGTGCAAAATTATTCAGCCCCCTTTACTTTCAGTGCAGCAAACTCTCTCCAGAAGTTCAGTGAGGATCTCTGAATGATCCAATGTTGACCTAAATGACTAATGATGATAAATACATTCCACCTGTGTGTAATCAAGTCTCCGTATAAATGCACCTGCACTGTGATAGTCTCAGAGGTCCGTTAAAAGCGCAGAGAGCATCATGAAGAACAAGGAACACACCAGGCAGGTCCGAGATACTGTTGTGAAGAAGTTTAAAGCCGGATTTGGATACAAAAAGATTTCCCAAGCTTTAAACATCCCAAGGAGCACTGTGCAAGCGATAATATTGAAATGGAAGGAGTATCAGACCACTGCAAATCTACCAAGACCTGGCCGTCCCTCTAAACTTTCAGCTCATACAAGGAGAAGACTGATCAGAGATGCAGCCAAGAGGCCCATGATCACTCTGGATGAACTGCAGAGATCTACAGCTGAGGTGGGAGTTTAAAGTTTGCCACAAGCCACCTGGGAGACACACCAAACATGTGGAAGAAGGTGCTCTGGTCAGATGAAACCAAAATTGAACTTTTTGGCAACAATGCAAAACGTTATGTTTGGCGTAAAAGCAACACAGCTGAACACACCATCCCCACTGTCAAACATGGTGGTGGCAGCATCATGGTTTGGGCCTGCTTTTCTTCAGCAGGGACAGGGAAGATGGTTAAAATTGATGGGAAGATGGATGGAGCCAAATACAGGACCATTCTGGAAGAAAACCTGATGGAGTCTGCAAAAGACCTGAGACTGGGACGGAGATTTGTCTTCCAACAAGACAATGATCCAAAACATAAAGCAAAATCTACAATGGAATGGTTCAAAAATAAACATATCCAGGTGTTAGAATGGCCAAGTCAAAGTCCAGACCTGAATCCAATCGAGAATCTGTGGAAAGAACTGAAAACTGCTGTTCACAAATGCTCTCCATCCAACCTCACTGAGCTCGAGCTGTTTTGCAAGGAGGAATGGGAAAAAAATGCAGTCTCTCGATGTGCAAAACTGATAGAGACATACCCCAAGCGACTTACAGCTGTAATCGCAGCAAAAGGTGGCGCTACAAAGTATTAACTTAAGGGGGCTGAATAATTTTGCACGCCCAATTTTTCAGTTTTTGATTTGTTAAAAAAGTTTGAAATATCCAATAAATGTCGTTCCACTTCATGATTGTGTCCCACTTGTTGTTGATTCTTCACAAAAAAATACAGTTTTATATCTTTATGTTTGAATCCTGAAATGTGACAAAAGGTAGCAAAGTTCAAGGGGGCCGAATACTTTCGCAAGGCACTGTATATATATGTTTTTTTTTTCTCACAAATGTACACACAGGAGGTCAAAGCTCCACAGACAGTGTTATGAACACAAACTCTCCAAAAAAAATGGGTTAAGTATCCTTTTTATTAATCCCACGGCAAAAATACACTTGCCTTTTCCTACTGCACTAACTTTGCTGATAACTACCTTGTTGAGTCAAAATGTACTTGCTATGATTGTGATATGTTGTTGTCTCACCTTGCTGTCTTAAGATGAATTAACTGATGTAAGTCACTCTGGACAAGAGCGTCTGCTAAATTAATTAAATGTCAATTGTTTAACTGGTTAGTTGTCTTTCTCACACATGAAAACGGAAACAATTTCTCAGACTAAATAAAGTGGTATTCTAACACCTGTCTACCATTGAAGTATTTACATTTGGATTAAGAGCTAATGACCTCTCCTGATGTCATCGTGTCACCAAACAGAGGTGCAACTATGGCAGACAGCAGTGGGTATGGCTTCTGGAGTGGGTGTGTTCCTGATGGGAAAGAATTGCCCTTGTGAATATGATGCAGATTGTATCAACCTTTAGTTCTGTATTGTCCATGATGAGATGTTCTTACCACAACCTTCTGATACTTTTATGTTGTACAGACCTACAGCCAGACAGGATGATCAAAGCCAAAGTTCAGAACCAGTCAAAGGTCTGGACACACCTACTCATTCCAGGCTTTTTCTTTATTTTTACTACGTTCTACATTGTAGAATAATAGTGAAGACATCAAAACTATGAAATAACACATTTGGCATTATGTAGTAACCAAAAAAGTGTTAAACAAATCAAAAAATATTTTATATTTGAGATTCTTGAAAGTAGCCACCCTTTGCATTGATGACAGCTTTGCACACTCTTGGCATTCTCTCGACCAGCTTCATGAGGAATGCTTTTCCAACAGTCTTGAAGGAGTTCCGACGAGAAGCAGGAGGGTGGACCAGAGTAATGAAGACTTTTCGTTGACAGTTTGCTATATCACTGTGTATACCTACAAACACGCACGCACACACACACATACAGACACACACACACATTGTATTTTAACATTTAATGCATCTTTGAGGCTTCTGTCATTTTTCTTTTGAAATTGATAACTTAATATGCATAGTGTACAAACATACTTTGACTGTACAAAACATTAAGTACACCCCTCCCCCCAGTTTGAAGTAAGTTACTAACTAACATTAGGGGCATGGATTCTACAAGGTGTTGAAAGTGTTCCACAGGGATGATGACTCCAAGGTTTCCCACAGTTGTTTCAAGTTGGATGGATGTCCTTTGGGTGGTGGACCATTCTTGATACACACGGGAAACTGTTGAGCGTGAAAAACCCAGCAGCGTTGGAGTTATTGACACAAACCGGTGCCCCTGGCACCTACTACCATACCCCATTCAAAGACACTTACATATTTTGTCTTTCCCATACACCCTCTGAGTGGCACACATGCACAATCGATGTCTCAATTGTCTCAAGGCTTTAAAAGTATTCTTTAACCTGTCTCCTCCCCTACATCTACAATGCTTGAAGTGGATTTAACAAGTGACATCAATAATGGATCATAGCTTTCACCTGAATTTACTTGTTCAGTCTATGTCATGGAAAGAGCAAGTTTTCATAACATTTTGAACACTCAGTGTACACACACACACACACACACACACACACACACACACACACACACACACACACACACACACACACACACACACACACACACACACACACACTTTATTTTAAATGTTTTATTTAACACTGTTTTATGTGATCAGGTTTCCTTTCTATTATCTTTGTTGAAATTGACTGCATGATAGTGTTAAAGGCAAGTTGCACACAGCAATGTTAATTATTAAAGCTTTTCAACTAACACTTTGTCTCAGGGATCATTATTTCTTTGCAAATAACATGTAATAGTCTGTTTAGCCTGGGTGCCAGTCTGTTTCTACTCTCTTGACAACTCCTTATGTAATTGCCATGTTGACAAAATTTCATAAGGAGTTGGCAAGAGAGCATTAACAGACTGGCACCCAGGCTAGTGTCTGCTTGGTGTCAATGTCAATTATAAATGTCCTATATACATATACCCACCAACAGGTTATAGTAATAAGTCCTTGATAGCAGTGTAGTTCTAGCGTCCCTTCAGAAAGCTGTCCAGTACGCGGTCTCCCCTGTCTATGAGCCAGTATCCAGCCATGGCCGCCACTCCACCCATGAAGATGGAGGTGAAGACCATGTCTCCTTTAGCAGCCAGGGTGGCCAGAGCACAGAGCAGCACCCCAAAGAACATCTGCTGTAGAACCTCAACCTCTTCATCCTGGACGTCCTCAAACAGACCCTTCTCACCCACACCTGCAGGGAGAGAGGGAGAGAGACAGAGAGAGAGAGAGATGAATTAATTAATTTTCAACATTACTTTTCAATAGAAAGTTATTAACAAAAATAAACAAGATCCTGCAACGACTTAGAGGTAACAACTACACTGTTAAACTTATATCACAGTTTACTTACTTACTTATAGAGTTGCCTGCTCCAGGTGATTTGTTTTTCAAATCATATGAGCAAAACATATTTCTGGAACACTAAGCCAGACAAGATTAAACATGCCTATTTCTATAATGAATATCAGTTTGAGGGGCTGCAATTATTAAATATTAAAGCACTAAACCTCTCACTGAAAATCTTGCTCATTCTAAAGCTTAACATAAACCCAAACTTGTTCTTCAGTAGATTCATAAGGATCATATCTTGTTCAAAATATTAATTTTTTGCCTTAATACAGCTACTTTTTATTTTATTTTTATTTAACCTTCATTTAACTATTCAAGTCAGTTAAGAACAAATTCTTATTTACAATGACGGCCTAGGAACATTGGGTTAACCGCCTTGTTCAGGGGCAGAATGACAGATTTTTAGGGGATTTGATCTACCAACCTTTCGGTTACTGGCCCAATGCTCTAGTCACTAGGCTACCTGCCACGCTACTTCTCATTTTTGGTTAACTGAAAATTAAACCTTGTTCAAAGTACATTATGACAAATATTATAGTTATACACAAATATACTCATTGATTTAAAAATATTAAAGAGGGTATTATATTTATGACATTATGAATAGGAATGGTAGAGTTATGTCACACTTGCAGCTATTGGAAATATATGAGAATGTTTGCTCAATCTAAAGTTACAACAAATGGATTGCAGCACTACAGCAGAAATGGAGGAGGAGAGTAGATGGGGGAGGAAGTAGGAAACTGGTCTGTTTGCCCTATGTTAAGGAACAAAACTGGTGAAAAACATTTGCAAAAATAGAAAAATATACCAGTTTCATTTGAGAACCAAAATGTTGACAGCTGTGCCATGCAGGTTGCAAAATAGCTGGGAAGAAATTTTTGATGTACCGATTCCAGGGTACAAGGTTTATGAGCTGATATACAAAACGACGCAAGATTCAACACTTTGAGTTTTTCAATTTAAAGTACTGTATAAAATTCTTGCTACGAACATCTTAGCTCTGCAGGTTTTGCTGTTAAGAGACAGAATCATCAGACCATTTATTCTGGTATTGCCCACAGATAGCTTGTTCCTGGTTATAGATTAAGGAATGGCTGAAAAATCACAACATTCGTTTAAAATTAACCCTACAAATACAACTGTTGGGAGATTTGGAAAAACAGTCAATCAATCAACAGTATAATAATACTCTTAGCAAAAATATGTATCTTTAACCCCCTAGAGTCGATGTCCGTGCCCCCGGGAAATTTAATTATCAACAGGAAAGCACACATTTACCGGTATAAATACATTATTTTCGTTGATATTTTCATCTCTATAAACAAATTCATACTTTCTCATCTGTTGGTTGTCTAGCAATGATCAACAACCAATTTGACAAAGCTTGAAAAATGTTGAAAATAGTAATGGGCAAAAGTTGCACAATCCAGATGTGGAACGCTCAAGCCAGGTGCACACATACTACACCCTACACCCTACAACCTACACCCTACACCCTACAACCTACAACCGGAGTACTTTGGGTGTTTCGGTGCGGCTTCTCTTCGGTGTTCAATGTATGTTTTATAATCTCTAAAATAATTAAATTAAATAAATACACCTAGAAGGAGTGTGGGAAAGAGATGTGTGTGTGTGTGTGTGTGTGTGTGTGTGTGTGTGTGTGTGTGTGTGTGTGTGTGTGTGTGTGTGTGTGTGTGTGTGTGTGTGTGTGTGTGTGTGTGTGTGTGTGTGTGCGTGCGCGCGTCAGTGCGTGGTGTGAGCATGTGTAGTTAGAACACTTACCACTGGGTAGCTTTTTCTGCACACAGACATTGTTTTTGCGTGTGAAGCCTTCAGCACAGTCACAGTGGAAAGAACCATCCAAATTGGTACAGATCTCATCCAGCCCTGAACACGCCAGAACCCGCTCACTGCATTCATCTATATCTGAGGGAGGGAGGGAGGGAAAGAGAGAGAGAGAGAGAGAGAGAGAGAGAGAGAGAGATAAAGAGAGAGAGACAGAGAGAGAGAGAGAGAGAGAGAGAGAGAGAGAGAGAGAGAGAGAGAGAGAGAAATACTTCTGGACTAAGAATCAGACAGACTGACAAACATCCAGACAGAGAGACAGACAAACACACACACACTCATCCTTATACATACTTTACACATTCTCATACACAAAATAGGCCACTTACCTAAACACTTTGCTCCGGTTAGTCTGTAGCCAGCAGCACACTTCCTGCAGCGAGCTGGCCCAGCACCCATACAGCCTACACAGGCCTGGTCACAGCCTGTTGGAAGACCACAAACCATCTGCATGAACTCATAACACTCATACACAGCTCACATTTCACACTAATGGGAGAGGAGATTCTGTTTCAGAGATTATAATAGAATTGTATTCAGCAAACTGAAGAAATCGTATGGATTCTGAATGAAATTGTATTGAACATAGAATTACACATTAAATTGAATAGGATCTCTGTGGTATTCAAGACAACTCTTATCTATTCAATGAAGCTCTTGATAGTCTTATGACAAATTTTCACCTTTTTTAAAATTATTTAATTTGGAAACAAAAAGTTTACTCAAGGGGAAGTTAGGATTCGCCCCATAGAGTGTTTCAAATCAAATCAAATCAAATTGTATTTGTCACATGCGCCGAATACAACAGGTGTAGACCTTACAGTGAAATGCTTACTTACGAGCCCCTAACCAACAATGCAGTTTCAAAAATAATACAGATAAGAATAAGAGACAAGAGATAAAAATAACAATTGCGAGACTATATACAGGATACCGGGGGGTACCGATACAGAGTCGGTACCACTCTGCTCGGCCTCCGACCGACGGGGCCAACGGTTATTTGAGGTAGTATGTGCATGTAGGTAGAGTTACTAAAGTGATTATGCACAGATGACAACAGAGAGTAGCAGTGGTGTAAAGAGGGGGTGAGGGGGAGGAGGGGCACTGCACATTGTCTGGGTAGCCATTTGACTAGATGTTCAGGAGTCTTATGGCTTGGGGGTAGAAGCTGTTTAGAAGCCTCTTGGACCTAGACTTGGCGCTTCGGTACCACTTGCCGTGCGGTAGCAGAGAGAACAGTCTATGACTAGGGTGGCTGGAGTGTTTGATCATTTTTAGGGCCTTCCTCTGACACCGCCTGGTATAGAGGTCCTGGATGGCAGTAAGCTTGGCCCAGTGATTTACTAGCCCTTCGCACTACCCTCTGTAGTGCCTTGCGGTCGGAGGCCGACCAACTGCTCGGCCTTCGACCGACAGCCAATCAACTTCTGATTGGCTGTTGAAGAGGAAGAAGTGAGCTCTGGTAGCAGCACTGACCTTTGCACCGATAGTTGCCCTCTGTGTTGAAGCAGTAGGTGTTGGGGGGACACTGGCCCAGCTCTGTGCCACACTCATCTATGTCTGGAACACAACAGCAACAGATATTAATAGCAACACAACAGAACAGGTTTTGTATAAAGTACAGAACAGTAAGATTGTACATTGAAGCATTTTACATTATAAACACAAACACCAACATTTAGAAAGATATTAGATGTTTATGCATCTCTTCATTTATCTGAGACACACACACACATAATATATCTCTCTCTCTCTCTACACACACACACACACACACAGTCCCGCTTACCTACACATGTGTTGTCATGGAGGGTCCAGCCTGTTCTGCACTCCAGACACAGGTCATTCTGAGGCCCTGAGCATTCCTTACAGGAGTCCATACAGCCTCGGACCAGAACTACCTGGGACAGCACTGAGTACAGCCCTGCAGCAAGGAGGGGCCAGCCAGTCCTCATCACACCCTCCCTATCAAGCAGCCACTGAGACAGTATGAGAGAGTGGATTGGACCACCGAGTTCTATAGGAACCAGGGGACACAGACAGGATAGTATACAGTTCTGTATTAGGTTGAACGCTTACTTTAATCATTTAGATAATTAAAGGGCAAGTCTGCAAATGATACATACATTTTTTGGACATTTAAATGAATTATGCATAGGTCTACCCATTGATTGTTGTAGAATAGGTAATTGCACCTTTTGGAGCCTTTTGAGTAGTGTAACTTGCTTTTATTTCACCTATTTGTAATATGATATCCATAAATCCCCTTGTGACAGGGGGGTGGAAGCTTGTTGTCTGCAACAAGAAGGGGCAATTGAATGCAAGTTTCACCCCAAAAATGTAATTGTTAAAAAAATTATAGCCTGTCTATCTATAGGTAACAGGGTTGACCTGCTCCACAACAAAACACTAGAAAATGGCCAAAAAGAGTATAACCTGCTCACTAGCTTTTACACTATAGTTTCACTATTAGATGTTCGTTGTTTCTTTAGAATTTTCTTTTAATGAGAGTTCAGTTCGTCCAACAGGGTTGACCTTAAAATGAGGAACAGGTTTTCTTTTTAACCTTAAAATGAATCTCTAATCAACTGAAATAAATACAAATCCTCAGAAAATACTTTGTAAAAGCAACAAAATAACTACGGGTTAACAATTATGGTGAAAATGTGGATAAATGTTGTGGTTAAGCGGGTTAAAATCTTCCTAGAAGTTACAGAGGATCCACAAAAGGGACATGTGAAAATCAGAATTTTTGCACTTTTAGCAAGTCTTCATTCATTTCAAAAATGTATTTATTGAATTTTCCATGTGGTCTATATTAGTGACCCGCTTCAGGAAATTAGGCATTATGTCACAAGTCAAGACTTCACAGGAGAGCTGTTTGAACGTGAATTGAACAAAATAAATCTAAATGCATTTTTTGGCAGAAATGTCTTCTCGAACATGTGAAGTTTCATGTGCCTTAATATCAAACCTGTATGCCATCTGTAAATACAGATAAAATTGTTAGATTATGAGCCTAGTTGGTTTAGCCACAGAAAAAGAGCAACCTTCCCGCTAGCCATGATTGGCTGAGATAATGAGTGGGCTGGACATGCCGAGAAATTAGTTTGGATTGGTCTGCCATATAGTACGCATCTGTCTATTGGTGCTTGTCAGTATGGCTAGGTAATCGTGTTAAACCCAGCTTTTTTTCAAATGCATCGCATCGTAAAACTGCATAAACCTAATGTCAAGTGAAAGTGTACTGTTAGCAAGCTAATGTTATGTGTATGCTCTCCCCTTTCTGGAGTAGTGAGTTTTGAAATCGGTGGAATTCGAGTATGATAGCTAAGGAGATGGAGAAAACACCAGTTTGGATTATGTCGTCAAACTAAGGGCAACTATGGATGGCATCAGACAGGAGATGCGTCCAACCGTGATGTATACTGGTAAGATAGTCTAGCTAGCTACATTTTCAGATATTGCACGTTTCTCATTTTGACAGCAAGTGGTTTCATTTCAAGTGTACTGTTAGCTAGCTAACACTAGCTGGCTGGGTCGCTAGCTAACATTATGTGCATAATCTTATTCTTTGCATCTCAGACACATTTGCTTGACTAGTTATAGCCATATAATCTGGTTGGTTAGCTACCTGCAGATTCATGCAGGGTTGTAACATCATGAGTTGTGATTATGGTCCATTGTTTAGCTAGCTACATTTCTTATTAACACAAGACTCCACTCTAATTTTGACAAAGTATTTTCATTTCAAGTTAGTGTACTGGCTGGATTCATTGTTTACCTCGCCCGTTAAATATGTTCGGTGTCAGTAAAAGTCGGCAACAAAGCGTAATTAAATTGTTGCCAGCAGCACAGTTACAGTCACTAACGCTTTGTATAACATGAAAACTGCCTAACCAGCTCTGCTAGGGGGAGTAAAATGGTCAGAAGGTGGTGTTCTCTCATTATGTTTCTGGAAGTAGCTAGCCAATGTTAGCCAGTTAGCTTGGGTGCTTGTCTGTCGTTGTGAGGTCAGAGCTTTCGGAACAACCCTCTTATTGGCCAGAGCTTCCAGTGTGCGCTCTGAATTTATGAACGGACAATCTGACAGCATAGTTAATGTCACCAACACCCTGGAAAACATAACAGCTTAACCAGCTCTGCTAGAACGAGTAATGTTCAATGAGCTGTTCTCTCTCTGTTAGATGTCTGGAAGTAGCTGGCAAGTTAGTACAGAATGCTTGGATCAACCCTTAAAGAGATAGGTGGGGCTAAGGCTTAGAGGGTGTGAACAAGGCTGAATGGTTATAGACCAGTGGTTCTTAACCTGGGTTCGATCGAACCCCAGGTGTTCGGTGAGTCATTCTCAGGGGTTCGGCGGAGGTCAAGACAGACATCCGACTCATATGATTTGTGATGACATGCCCCGCTTGGCCATCATTGGCTGCAGGTGATCATGCTACATCGCTTGGCCTATCTGTGCTGCAGGGAATTTGGTGCGCTCAGTAGTCGACTTGTGACTGTCGTGATGGTACGTCTTGGGATTTCTTTCTTAATATTTTAATCCCTTCATACTTACTATGTCTAGCAAAAAAAGAAAGTAGTCAGACGAATATGTACAATATGGATTCACATGTATAACGGAACGTGATGGGAGTCAGCGTCCTAACTGCATGATTTGCAATGCCAAGTTGAGCAATTCTAGTCTATCCCAAATTCCTCTTTCAAATGACACCATAAGCGACAGAATAGAGGACATGAGCAAAGACATCTTGGCTCAAGTAGTTGCAGATCTGATTTCAAGCCCGGCAAAATTCAGCCTTCAACTCGACGAGACCACAGACGTTTCCATTCTAAGCCAGCACACAAATACAGCAAGCTATGTGAAAGACGACGTGATAAAGGAAGATTTCTTTATTTTGTAAGCCTCTTACAACAACAACTAAGGCAGCCGATGTGAAGAAACAGATTTTGGTGCGCTAGTGAAAGCCGATGCACCACACATCATTGTTACGCATTGTATTCTGCACAGGCATGCGTTGGCAACAAAAACCTTGCCTCCAAAACTGGCAGAAGTATTAAAAATTGTAGTGGAATGCGTGAACTATGTGCCAACTAGTGCTCTGAGGCACCGCATCTTCAGTGAGCTGTGTAAAGAAATGGGCTCTGAATTCGAGGCACTTCTGTACCATTCTAACGTTCGGTGGTTATCCCGGGGACAGGTGCTGAATCGTGTTTTTGCCGTGCGTGTGGAATTAGCCCTGTTTTTGCAAGAGCACCAACATTGTCATGCAGATTGCTTCAAAAATTCTGAGGTCCTTCTCATTTTAGCGTACATGGCGGATATCTTCGCAGCTCTCAATCATCTGAATCAAAAGATGCAGGGCGGTGGAGTCAACATCATCGAAGCGGGGGAAAACCTGAAGGCTTTTCAAAAAAAAGCTACCGTTATGGAAACGACGAACAGAGAACGATAACTTCGCAAACTTTCCCCTGCTGGACGACTGTGTAAGTAAGATCGAAGATGTATCTGGAATCGGAGACATTTCTGTACCCGCGGAACTGAAGCAAGCAATTGCCATGCACTTAGATGAGCTTGCAAAGTCTCTCGACGGATACTTCCCTACAAGAGAGTCATATCCAGCATGGGTGAGACAGCTGTTCACGTTTAGTGTTGAGACAACAGATGTCAATGATGAATACCTCGATGAAATCATTGAAATGCAGCAGAGCCAGGTTCAACAGCAACTCTTCAGAACAACAACACTTTCAACGTTTTGGTGTCAACAAATGGTAACGTACCCTGTTATTGCTAAGAAAGCTCTGGAGATTTTCATACCGTTTGTTACAACATATCTTTGCGAGCAATCCTTTTCGAGGATGCTGGACATAAAAACGAAGAAAAGGAACAGACTTTGTTGCGAAAATGACATGAGAGTGGCACTTGCCAAGGTGAAGCCTCGCATTTCTGAACTGGTCTCTAAAAGGCAACAGCAGAAGTCACACTGATTTGCAGTAAATATTCATTATTATGTTTTTGTTTTTGTGTGAAAATGATCATCTGTGTGAAAATGTTTTGATGATTTTGCTCTTTGAACACAGTGATGTTGATGCACGGTTCATTTTGTGCACCAGTCAAATATATACCTATGTTTTGAATTTGAAAAAAATCATATTTTATTTTTCCAATTAAGAAGGGTTCGGTGAATGCGCATATGAAACTGGTGGGGTTCAGTACCTCCAACAAGGTTAAGAACCACTGTTATAGACAAAGAAGGGCTCTCCAATGGTAGTACCAAAACATTGGTAAAACAAAGGCAATTTTATCAAAAGTGAGTTTACAAGTTGATCAACTTTCAAAGCAGAATTACTTTCCCATTGTTTCCTCAAATGCAGTGTATGAAATATAATTTTGTAGCGCGGTCTCTACTTTTATCCAATGTAAAATCAGAAATTCAAATGTTGCTACATAAGACAGAATCCAGGTGGTGAGTCACATTATTAAAGGGCACTTCATTTAATATAAAAGGCTTTTAAAACCAATCAATCAAAAGTATTTATAAAGCCCTTTTTACATCAGCAGATGTCACAAAGTGCTACACAAAAACCCAGCCTAAAACTCCAAACAGCAAGTAATGCAGATGTAGAATCACAGTGTCAAGGAAAAACCTCCTAGAAAGGCAGGAACCTAGGAAGAAACCTAGAGAGGAACCAGACTCTGAGGGGTGTGGCCAGTCCTCTTCTGTCTGTGCCGGGTGGAGATAGTACATGGCCATTAAGGCCAGATTGTTCTTCAAGATGTTCAAACGTTCATAGATGACCAGCAGGGTCACTCAGAGGTTGAGACAGTAGGTGCGGAAGAGAGAGAGAGAGAGTCAGAAACAGAAGGTCCGGGACAAGGTACTGTAGCACGTCCGGTGAACGTCAGGGTTCCATAGCCAGTAGGTCCGATGAGTGTAATCTGAGTGTAATCTGGCCCAGGGGTGCGAAGGTGAACAGCAAGGCACTGGCTCAGCCGTGTTTAGCACTAACTGAAATGTATTTGGTGCTCTATCCGGGTAGCCGGAGAGTAGAGCATTGCAGTAGTCTAATCTAGAAGTGACAAAAGCATGGATTAGCTTTTATGTTAGTTTAGTTTGTGATTTTTGTTATGAAGATAGAAAAAAGCTGTCTTTGAAATATTCTTGATATTTTCGTCAAAAGAGAGATCAGGGTCCAGAGTAACGCTGAGGTCCTTCACAGTTTTATTTTAGATGACTGTTCAACCATCAAGATTAATTGTCAGGTCCAACAGAAGATCTCTTTGTTTCTTGGGACCTAGAACTACCATCTCTGTTTGTCCGAGTTTAAAAGTAAAATTTTGCCGCCATCTACTTCCTTATGTCTGAAACACAGGCTTCCGGGGTAGGCAATTTTGGGGCTTCACCATGTTTCATCGAAATAAACAGCTGTGTGTTATTCGCATAGCAGTGAAAGTTGACATTGTGTTTCCGAATTACGTGTTGTGTCTTTGGCTATGCAGGATTAAGTGATATGACATGCTATTCTATAAAATCCTTTCTCCGTAATTAATATTACCTGATTGAGCTAATCATGTAAATGTAACGAACTAGAGAGCCGGGGCACCACAAAATAATATTTATAGAGCTGTTATCTTCCAAATAAACTCTTAAAGACCTAGTCATATTTTACATCAATAGCAGTCAATATTAATCGTCACCTTAATTCAGTCTCATCTGAAAGTTGTAAATTCTTGGTTATCTTCACGAACCCTGGCTACAAGTTGAATCAGCAATACAAAATTGGGTTTAATTATTGATTTACTAAATGCCTAACTTATCACACAAAATTACATAAACACAGAATGAATCATACCTTGATTACAAATTGTGTGATAAAGGGAAACGTCCCTAGCGGGCAGAACAGATATGACAGCTGGTTACACACAAAAAAACAAACATTTAAATTGAACAACAAGTCCATGTGAATCTGATAACTACAATGTGCAGACTTTCCACTGTAGAGTTTATGTCATCCTATCATTGATGTCTCAGATGACAACCGAACTGACATCATAGTCATTAAGTACCACCACACATGTTCAATTGGTCGGATTACCAGAATATAGTTCATTTCCCCCCACCTTCTGAAGTTCCCAGAATCTCTATGTTAACCAAGGGATTTTCAAATGTCACATCAGTAGGGTAGAGAGAGGAAAAAGGCAGGAAGAGGTATTTATGACTGTCAGGACAGACGTCACCAAGAGGTAGAATATATAGTGAAAACAATATTGGTCCAAAAACAGAACCTTCAGGGGCGTCGAAACTTACAATTGATTTGTCCGAGGACAAACCATCCACAGAGACAAACTGATATCTTTTCAACAGATAAGATCCAAACGAGGCAAGAACTTGTCCATGTAGACCAATAAGTGTTTCCAATCTCTCCAAAATAATGTGGTGATCGATGGTGTCAACAGCAGCACTAAGGTCTAGGAGCTCGAGCAAAGATGCAGACCACTGGTCTGACGCCATTAAAATGTAATTTACCACCTTCGCGAGTGCAGTCTCAGTGCTCTGATGGGGTCTAATACCAGACTGAAGTGTTACGCATACATTATTTGTCTTCAGGAAGGCTGTGAGTTGCTGCGTAACAGCTTTTTCAAAAATGTTTGAGAGGAATGGGAGATGAAATATAGGCCGAAAGATTTGTACATTTGGTTTGACTTGTTCAAGAGAGGCTTTGTTACTGTCACTATTAGTGAGTTTGGTACATATCCGGTGGATAGGGAGACATTTATTAAAGGAAGTAGCTCTTTCAGTGGTTTAGTTGTTATAGGGTCCAGAATGCAGCTTGAAAGTTTAGAGGCCATAACTATTTTCATAAATGTGTTTAGAGATAAAAAAATTAAAAAAACGTTTGTGTCTCCATTGATCCTAGGTCCTGGCAGTTCTGTACACTCAGGACACCTGAGTTTTGGAGAAATACACAGATTCAAAGAGGAGTCCGAAATTAGCTTTCTAATGATCGTGATCTTTTCATCGAAGAAGTTCATAAATTCATCACTGCTGAAGTGAAAGGCATCCTCTCTTGGGGAATCCTGCTTATGATTTACAGTGCCTTGCGAAAGTATTCGGCCCCCTTGAACTTTGCGACCTTTTGCCACATTTCAGGCTTCAAACATAAAGATATAAAACTGTATTTTTTTTGTGAAGAATCAACAACAAGTGGGACACAATCATGAAGTGGAACGACATTTATTGGATATTTCAAACTTTTTTAACAAATCAAAAACTGAAAAATTGGGCGTGCAAAATTATTCAACCCCCTTAACTTAATACTTTGTAGCGTCACCTTTTGCTGCGATTACAGCTGTAAGTCGCTTGGGGTATGTCTCTATCAGTTTTTCACATCAAGAGACTGAAATTTTTTCCCATTCCTCCTTGCAAAACAGCTCGAGCTCAGTGAGGTTGGATGGAGAACATTTGTGAACAGCAGTTTTCAGTTCTTTCTTTTATTTTTGAACCATTCCATTGTAGATTTTGCTTTATGTTTTGGATCATTGTCTTGTTGGAAGACAAATCTCCGTCCCAGTCTCAGGTCTTTTGCAGACTCCATCAGGTTTTCTTCCAGAATGGTTCTGTATTTGGCTCCATCCATCTTCCCATCAATTTTAACCATCTTCCCTGTCCCTGCTGAAGAAAAGCAGGCCCAAACCATGATGCTGCCACCACCATGTTTGACAGTGGGGATGGTGTGTTCAGCTGTGTTGCTTTTACGCCAAACATAACGTTTTGCATTGTTGCCAAAAAGTTCAATTTTGGTTTCATCTGACCAGAGCACCTTCTTCCACATGTTTGGTGTGTCTCCCAGGTGGCTTGTGGCAAACTTTAAACAACACTTTTTATGGATATCTTTAAGAAATGGCTTTCTTCTTGCCACTCTTCCATAAAGGCCAGATTTGTGCAATATACGACTGATTGTTGTCCTATGGACAGAGTCTCCCACCTCAGCTGTAGATCTCTGCAGTTCATCCAGAGTGATCATGGGCCTCTTGGCTGCATCTCTGATCAGTCTTCTCCTTGTATGAGCTGAAAGTTTAGAGGGACGGCCAGGTCTTGGTAGATTTGCAGTGGTCTGATACTCCTTCCATTTCAATATTATTGCTTGCACAGTGCTCCTTGGGATGTTTAAAGCTTGGGAAATCTTTTTGTATCCAAATCCGGCTTTAAACTTATTCACAACAGTATCTCGGACCTGCCTGGTGTTTTCCTTGTTCTTCATGATGCTCTCTGCGCTTTTAACGGACCTCTGAGACTATCACAGTGCAGGTGCATTTATACGGAGACTTGATTACACACAGGTGGATTGTATTTATCATCATTAGTCATTTAGGTCAACATTGGATCATTCAGAGATCCTCACTGAACTTCTGGAGAGAGTTTGCTGCACTGAAAGTAAAGGGGCTGAATAATTTTGCACGCCCAATTTTTCAGTTTTTGATTTGTTAAAATTTTTTGAAATATCCAATAAATGTTGTTCCACTTCATGATTGTGTCCCACTTGTTGTTGATTCTTCACAAAAAAATACAGTTTTATATCTTTATGTTTGAAGCCTGAAATGTGGCAAAAGGTCGCAAAGTTCAAGGGGGCCGAATACTTTCGCAAGGCACTGTAGTTTTGCGACAGTATCAAAAAATAAATGTTATATTGTTCTTATTCTCCTCAATTAGTTTGGAAAAATAGGATGATCGAGCAGCAGTGAGGGCTCTTTAATATCGCATTGTACTGTCTTTCCAAGCTAGACGGAAGACTTCCAGTTTGGTGGAGCACCATTTCCGTTCCAATTTTCTGGAAGAATGCTTCAGGGCTCGTGCATTTTCTGTAGACCAGGGATCAAATTTCTTGTGACAAATTATTTATGTTTTTAGGGATGCGACTGCATCTAGGGTATTACACAAGGTTCAATTTAGATCCTCAGTTAGGTGGTTAACCGATTTTTGTACTTTGACATCCTTGGGTAGGTGGAGGGAGTCTGTAAGGGCATCTAGGAATCCTTTGGTTGTCTGAGAATTTATAGCACAGCTTTTGTTGATCCTTGGTTGGGGTCTGAGCAGATTATTTGTTGTGATTGCAAACGTAATAAGAGTGGGGTCCGATAGTCCAGGATTATGAGGAAAAACATTTAGATCCACAATATTTATTCCATGGGACAATACTAGACACAGGTTTTGACTGTGGCAATAAGTAGGTCCAGAGACATGTTGGACAAAACCTACTCGAGTCGATGATGGCTCCGAAAGCCTTTTGGAGTGGGTCTCTGGACTTTTCCAAAGTCACCAAAATGTTTTATATTATCTGCCATGACAACAGGGTCTGATAGGAATTCAGGGAACTCAGTGAGGAACACTGTATATGGCCCAGAAGGCCTCTAAACAGTAGCTATAAAAATTGATTGAGTAGGCTGCATATATTTCATGACTAGAAGCTAAAAATACAAAAACGCAGTCATCTTTTTGGGGGGAAAATGGTAAATGTTCTGTCTTAAATGTTAGCAACACCTCCGCCTTTACGGGATACGCAGGGGATATGGTCACTAGTGTAACCAGGAGGCCTCATTTAACCTCTCTAGGGTATGTGGGACGCTAGCGTCCCATCTGGCCAACATCCAGTGAGGTTGCAGAGCGCCAAATTCAATTACAGAAATGCTCATTATAAAAATTCAGAAAACAAAACATATTTTACATAGGTTTAAAGATTAACTTCTTGTTAAACCAACCACAGTGTCATATTTATAAAATGCTTTTCGGCGAAAGCATACCTAGCCCAGAACATACCTAGCCCAAAACATAGCCCAGTTGACAAATTATTACAAACAGTAACCAGCCAAGCAGAAGCATTACAAAACTCAGAAATAGAAATTAATCCCTTACCTTTGAGGATCTTCATATGGTGGCAATCAGAAGACATTCATTTACTCAATAAATGTTCCTTTTGTTCGATGAAGTCTCTTTATATCCAAAAACCAGTAATCCACAGGCTCAAACTCAGTCAAAACAATTAGACAAAAAAATCCAAATTGTATCTGTAAGGTTCATAGAAACATGTCAAACGATGTTTATATTCAATCCTCAGGTTGTTTTTTAGCTTAAATGATCTATAATATTTCAGCCGGACAATAACGTCATCAATATAAAAGGTAAACAAGAAATGCACATGCGCCTGAAAAAACTTGTCACGTTAGGGTCCACTCGTTCAGACTGGTCTTACTCCCTCATTTATAAGAATACAAGCCTGAAACGATTTCTAAAGACTGTAGTCTAGTGGAAGGCATAGGACATCTATGGACATCTAGTGGAAGGCATAGGAACTGCAAATGGAGTCCTACATCAATGGATACTATAATGGCATTGAATAGAAAACTACAAAACAAAACAAAAACCAACTTCCTGAATCGATTTTTCTCAGATTTTCGCCTGCTAAATCAGTTCTGTTATACTCACAGACATTATTTTAACATTTTGGAAACTTTAGAGTGTTTTCTATCCAGATCTACCAGTTATATGCATAGCATATCTTCTGGGCCCGAGTAGCAGGCCGTTTAATTTGGGCATGCTTTTCATCAAAAATTCCGAATGCTGCCCCCTACCCTAGAGAGGTTAACACAGTAAATTCATCAGATTTGAGCCATGTTTCAGTCAGGCCAATCACATCAAGATTATGATCAGTGATTAGTTCACTGACTTTAACTGCCTTGGAAGTGAGGGATCTAACATTAATTAGTCCTATTTTGAGATGTGAGAGATCACAATCGCTTTCAATAATGACAGGAATGGAGGAGGTCTTTATTCCAGTGAGATTGCTAAGGAGAACACCGCCATGTTTAGTTTTGCTCAACCTTGGTCGAGGCACAGAAACGGTTTCAATGGGGATAGGTGAGCTGACTAAACTGACTGTTCTAGTGGCAGACACCACTAACCTGGCATCCTATCTCATTGTGAAGCTAGAGGAGTTTGAGCCCTGTCTATGTTGATAGATATAAGAAATAAGAATTTGTTCTTAACTGACTTGCCTAGTTAAATAAAGTGTATTTTTATTTTTTAGATATATATATAAAATGAGAACACCCCTCCAGCTAAAATGGAGTCTGTCACTTCTCAGCAGGCCAGGCTTGGTCCTGTTTTTGTATGAGTCCCAGGAAGAGGGCCAATTATCCACAAATTCTATATTTTGGGAGGGGCAGAATACATTTTGAGGCTGCTGTAGAGCTCGTCACCCCCCTTAACTGGGAGGAGGCCAGAGACAATTACTTGAAGCTGACATCTTTTTTTATCAAATTTAAACGCTGAAGCTATGTTGCGCATGGTGACTTCTGACTGTTTCAATCAAATCAAATCAAATCAAAATCTAATTTATTTGTCACATACACATGGTTAGCAGATGTTAATGCGAGTGTAGCGAAATGCTTGTGCTTCTAGTTCCGACAATGCAGTAATAACCAACGAGTAATCTAACCTAACAATTCCACAACTACTACCTTATACACACAAGTGTAAAGGGATAAAGAATATGTACATAAGGATATATGAATGAGTGATGGTACAGAACGGCATAGGCAAGATGCAGTAGATGGTATCGAGTACAGTATATACATATGAGATGAGTAATGTAGGGTATGTAAACAAAGTGGCATAGTTTAAAGTGGCTAGTGATACATGTTTTACATAAAGATGCAGTAGATGATATAGAGTACAGTATATACATAGACATATGAGATGAGTAATGTAGGGTATGTAAACGTTATATTAAGTAGCATTGTTTAAAGTGGCTAGTGATATTTTCCATCAATTTCCATCAATTCCCATTATTAAAGTGGCTGGAGTTGAGTCAGTATGTTGGCAGCAGCCACTCAATGTTAGTGGTGGCTGTTTCAGAGTCTGATGGCCTTGAGATAGAAGCTGTTTTTCAGTCTCTCGGTCCCTGCTTTGATGCACCTGTACTGACCTCGCCTTCTGGATGGTAGCGGGGTGAACAGGCAGTGGCTCGGGTGGTTGTTGTCCTTGATGATCTTTATGGCCTTCCTGTGACATCGGGTGGTGTAGGTGTCCTGAGTGCCTTTGGTGACAAGTCGGATTTCTTCAGTCTTCTTCAGCTGCGCCTTCTTCACATCGCTGTCTGTGTGAGTGGACCAATTCAGTTTGTCTGTGATGTGTACGCCGAGGAACTTAAAACTTTCTACCCTCTCCACTACTGTCCCATCGATGTGGATAGGGGGGTGCTCCATCTGCTGTTTCCTGAAGTCCACAATCATCTCCTTAGTTTTGTTGACGTTGAGTGTGAGGTTATTTTCCTGACACCACACTCCGAGGGCCCTCACCTCCTCCCTGTAGGCCGTCTCGTCGTTGTTGGTAATCAAGCTTACCACTGTAGTCCGCAAACTTGATGATTGGGTTGGAGACGTGCATGGCCACGCAGTCGTGGGTGAACAGGGAGTACAGGAGAGGGCTCAGAACGCACCCTTGTGGGGCCCCAGTGTTGAGGATCTCGGGGTGGAGATGTTGTTACCCTCCCTCACCACCTGGGGGCGGCCCGTCAGGAAGTCCAGTACCCAGTTGCACAGGGCGGGGTCGAGACCCAGGGTCTCAAGCTTGATGACGAGTTTGGAGGATACTATAGTGTTAAATGCTGAGCTGTAGTCGATGAACAGCATTCTCACATAGGTATTCCTCTTGTCCAGATGGGTTAGGGCAGTGTGCAGTGTGGTTGAGATTGCATCGTCTGTGGACCTATTTGGGCATTAAGCAAATTGGAGTGGGTCTAGGGTGTCAGGTAGGGTGGAGGTGATATGGTCCTTGACTAGTCTCTCAAAGCACTTCATGATGACGGAAGTGAGTGCTACGGGGCGGTAGTCGTTTAGCTCAGTTACCTTAGCTTTCTTGGGAACAGGGACAATGGTGGCCCTCTTGAAGCATGTGTGAACAGCAGACTGGGATAAGGATTGATTGAATATGTCTGTAAACACACCAGCCAGCTGGTCTGCGCATGCTCTGAGGACGCGGCTGGGGATGCCGTCTGGGCCTGCAGCCTTGCGAGGGTTAACACATTTAAATGTTTTACTCACGTCGGCTGCAGTGAAGGGAGTCTGCATGTTTTGGTTGCGGGCCGTGTCAGTGGCACTGTATTGTCCTCAAAGCGGGCAAAAAAGTTATTTAGTCTGCCTGGGAGCAAGACATCCTGGTCTGTGACGGGTCTGGTTTTCTTTTTGTAATCCTAACATCGTTGGTGCCGACGTGGATAACAATATCCCCATACTCTCTACACTCGCCAGTTTTAGCCTTAGCCAGCACCATCTTCAGATTAGCCTTAACGTCGGTAGCCCTGCCCCCTGGTAAACAGTGTGTGATTGCTGGATGACTTTTTAAAGTCTAATATTGCGGGAAATGGAGTCGCCAATGACTAGGGTTTTCCATTTGTCAGAGCTAATGGTGGGAGGCTTCGGCGGTTGAAAGTTTATGTTGGCTGAGCATGCCGACAGCATTTCTTTCAAGAAGCCTTGAGAAAATTGTCCGTCTGCGGGGACTGTGCGGGGGGGGATTTAAAGTAATATCTCTACTTTTTCAGATAACAAGCTGTTTCATCCTTTCCTACACTTAAATGACACTTGCCTAACGATTGCATTTGAAGCTGGGCTTTCAACACAGCTATCCTCACCATAAGGCGATAGTTCTCCTGTATATTATGAGTACATGGACTGCAATTAGATGGCGTAGTGTTAATGTTACTACTTAGCTTTTTCGGCTGGTGTAGGTCCTGTAGAACCATGTCCAGATAAAGCATCCGGTGTGAAATAGTTGAATTAAAAACGTTGAGCAAGGGAAAAACTAAGTGTACATAAATGTGTTAAATGCAAATTTAAATTAAATCTGAAAAGTAGCCAAGTAGCATCAAACAGCACAGCAGCACGGAGACAAGTCCGGAATTTGTGACACAATTTCTACTTAAAACCTCTTATGGATGATGCGAATTTTCGCAGCTTTTTGTAAAAAATCGCGCAACATTTCAAAGTCCTGCTACTCATGCCAGGAATATAGTATATGCATATGATAAGTATGTGTGTATAGAAAACACTCTGAAGTCTCTAAAACTGGTTAAATCGGGTCTGTGGCTATAACAGAACGTGTTTAGGAGTAAAAATCCCTGGTAAAACTGTTTACCAAAAACACAAAAAAAATATTTGTCCGCCATTCAATGTATTGTTTAAGACGACAGAAAATGTATGCGAATCCCCTGTAAACGCCTACAGCTTTCACACGATGTCGCCATTGCTATCAATATCTGAATCATTTATCCTTGGTTACAACACGAATAGACCCCTCCTTTCTTGAGGCGCACCACAGTATGTTGTGAAACTGAAAAAATAGATGATTTCCAGACTTGCTGCTATCGAATACAGATCGCCCCGTGATCAATTTGATACATCATTAACGTTTATTAATACCTAAAGTTGGTTAAGAAAAGTCGTTTGAAGTGATTTGTAAAAGTTTATAGGCGACTTTTGTCATTTTAAAAAGTGACGTTGCGTCTTGTAAATGGACTTTTTGCAGCATCAGACTGGCCTTCAGCAAATGACATTTTGGGTATACAATGACGGATTTAATCGGGAAAAAGACCCAATTGTGATGTTTATGGGACATATAGGAGTGCCAACAAAGAAGCTCGTCCAAGGTAATGAATGTTTTATATTTTATTTCTGCGTTTTGGGTAGCGCCGGCTACCGCAAAATCTGTTGTTTACGTGTCGTGCTGGTATTTTGGGGGGTGCATGCTATCAGATAATAGCTTCTCATGCTTTCGCCGAAAAGCATTTTACAAATCTGACTTGGTGGCTAGATTCACAATGAGTGTAGCTTTAATTCAGTACCTTGCATGTGTATTTTTATGAAAGTTTGAGATTTATCGAGTACTATACTCAAGTACTATAGGTGGCGCTCTGAAATTTCCGCTGAGCGGTCCCTGTGCAGGGACCACCTCCATAAGAAGTTTTAAAATATCAAAGGGAAACAAAAAGGCACTCATTTCATGGAACAACTCCTAATTTTAATGCCTCATGAGTTCAAGACTCTATTCAATCTTAATCACTGAAGCATTAGAGATTGCGCGATAGAAACGTAAAGTTGATTTCTGATTGAGCCTCTGCTGCAGAGGATAAGTTAATTAGTTACCAGCCTCATAAATTGCAACCCAAATTAATGTTTTGCAGATTTCAAGTTACAGACACATCTCAACATCAATGGTTCAGAGGAGACTGTGTGAATCAGGCCTTCATGGTCGAATTGATGCAAAGAGACCACTAAGAAAGGACACCAATAAGAAGAAGAGACTTGCTTGCGCCAAGAAACACGAGCAACGGACATTAGACCGGTGGACATTGTCCTTTCGTCTGGAGTCCAAATTGGAGATTTCAGGTTCCAACCGATGTGTCTTTGTGAGACGCGGTGTGGGTGAACGGATGATCTCCGCATGTGTTGTTCCCACCGTAAAGCTTGAAGGAGGAGGTGTTATGGTGAGGGGGTGCTTTGCTGGTGACACTGTCTGTGATTTATTTAGAATTCAAGGCACACTTAACCGGAATGGCAACCACAGCGTTATGCAGCAATATGTCATCCCAGCTGGTTTAGGCTTAGTGGGACTATCATTTGTTTTTCAACAGGACAATGACCCAAAACAGTGTGCAAAGCTGTTATCAAGGCAAAGGGTGGCTACTTTGAAGAATCTCAAATATAAAAACACTTTTTTTGAACACTTTTGGTTAATACATGATTCCATGTGTTATTTCATAGTTGTGATGTCTACACTATTATTCTACAATGTAGAAAAAAGTAAAAATAAAGAAAAACCCTTGAATGAGTAGGTTTTTCTAAAACTTTAGTTTTTGGACAGTTAGTGTGTGTCTATGAATTTCAAATCAAAATCAAATCAAATTGTATTTGTCACATGCGAAACGCTTACTTACAAATCCTTAACCCACAATGCTTTGAGAAGTTTTAAGAAATATAGGTGTTGAGTAAAAAATAGACGTGAAAAAAGAGAAGTAACAAATAATTAAACATCAGCAGTAGAATAACAATAGCGAGGCTAGATACAGGGGGTACCGGTACCGAGTCAATGTGAGGGGCACCTGTTAGTCGAGGTAATGGAGGTAATATGTACATGTAGGTACGGTTAAGGTGACTATGCATAGATAATAAACAGAGAGTAGCAGTAGAGTAAAAGAGGGGTCTGTGAGGCCCTTTGATGAGCTGTTCAGGAGTCTTATGGCTTTGGCGTAGAAGCTGTTAAGAAGCCTTTTGAACCTAAACATGGCTCTCCAGTACCACTTGTCGTGTGGTAGCAGAGAGAACAGTTTATGACTATGGTGGCTGGAATCTTTGACAATTTTTAGGGCCTTCCTATGACACAGCCTTGTATCAAGGTCCTGGATGGCAGGAAGCTTGGCCCTAGTGATGTACTGGGCCGTATGCACTACCCTCTGTAGTGCCTTGCGGTCGGAGGCTGAGCAGTTGCCATACCAGGCAGTGATGCAACTAGTCAGGATACTGTAGAACCTTTTGAGGATCTGAGGACCCATGACATACAGTGGGGAGAACATGTATTTGATACACTGCCGATTTTGCAGGTTTTCCTACTTACAAAGCATGTAGAGGTCTGTCATTTTTTATCATATGTACACTTCAACTGTGAGAGACGGAATCTAAAACAAAAATCCAGAAAATCACATTGTATGATTTTTAAGCAATTAATTTGCATTTTATTGCATGACATAAGTATTTGATCACCTACCAACCAGTAAGAATTCCGGCTCTCACAGACCTGTTAGTTTTTCTTTAAGAAACCCTCCTGTTCTCCACCTGTATTAACTGCACCTGTTTGAACTCGTTACCTGTATAAAAGACACCTGTCCACACACTCAATCAAACAGACTCCCAAACAGACTCCCACTCAATCAAACAAGGTCCCATTGTTCAAGCCAGCGCATGTCGAGGCCCATCTGAAGTTTGCCAATGACCATCTGGATGATCCAGAGGAGGAATGGGAGAAGGTGGTCTGATGAGACAAAAATAGAGCTTTTTGGTCTAAACTCCACTCGCCGTGTTTGGAGGAAAAAGAAGGATGAGTACAACCCCAATAACACTATCCCAACCGTGAAGCATGGAGGTGGAAACATCCTTCTTTGGGGATGCTTTTCTGCAAAGGGGACAGGACGACTGCACCGTATTGAGGGGAGGATGGATCGCGAGATCTTGGCCAGCAACCTCCTTCCCTCAGTAAGAGCATTGAAGATGGGTCGTGGCTGGGTCTTCCAGCATAACAACGGCCTGAAACACACAGCCAGAGCAACTAAGGAGTGGCTCCGTAAGAAGCATCTCAAGGTCCTGGAGTGGCCTAGCCAGTCTCCAGACCTGAACCCAATAGAAAATCTTTGGAGGGAGCTGAAAGTCCATATTGCCCAGTGACAGCCCCGAAACCTGAAGGATCTGGAGAAGGTCTGCATGGAGGAGTGGGCCAAAATCCCTGCTGCAGTGTGTGCAAACCTGGTCAAGAACTACAGGAAACGTATGATCTCTGTAATTGCAAACAAAGGTTTCTGTACCAAATATTAAGGTATGCTTTTCTGATGTATCAAATACTTATGTCATGCAATAAAATGCAAATTAATTACTTAAAAATTCAGTCTCCTGAGGGGGAATAGATGTTTTTGTGCCCTCTTCACATTTGTCTTGGGGTCTTTGGACCAAGATAGTTTGTTGGTGATGTGGACACCAAGGAACTTGAAGCTCTCAACCTGCTCCATTACAGCCTCGT
This sequence comes from Oncorhynchus clarkii lewisi, assembly GCF_045791955.1. NCBI lineage: Eukaryota > Metazoa > Chordata > Actinopteri > Salmoniformes > Salmonidae > Oncorhynchus > Oncorhynchus clarkii. The sequence continues at coordinate 39,355,502 of NC_092163.1, forward strand.
CGATGAGAATGGGGGCGTGTTCAGTCCTCCTTTTCCTGTTGTCCACAATCATCTCCTTTGTCTTGATCACGTTGAGGGAGAGGTTGTTGTCCTGGCACCACATTGCCAGGTCTCTGATCTCCTTCCTACAGGCTGTCTCATCGTTGTCGGTGATCAGGCCTACCACTGTTGTGTCTTTGGCAAACTTGATGATGGTGTTGGAGTGGTGCTTGGCCATGCAGTCATGAGTAAACAGGGAGTACAGGAGGGGACTGAGCACACACCCCTCAGGGGCCCTCGTGTTGAGGATCAGTGTGGCGAATGTGTTGTTACCTACCCTTACCACCTGGGGGCGGCCCGTCAAGTCCAGGATCCAGTTGCAGAGGGAGGTGTTTAGTCCCAGGGACCTTAGCTTAGTGATGAGCTTTGAGGATACTATGGTGTTGAATGTTGAGCTGTAGTCAATGAATGACATTCTCACATAGGTTTTCCTTTTGTCCAGATAGGAAAGGCAGTGTTGATTGCAATATAGCTTGCATCATCTGTGGATCTGTTGGGGCAGTATGCAAATTGGAGTGGGTCTACGGTTTCTGGGATAATGGTGTTGATGTGAGCCATGACCAGCCTTTCAAAGCACTTCATGGCTACAGACATGAGTGCTACTGGTCGGTAGTCATTTAGGCAGGTTACCTTAGCGTTCTTGGGCACAGGGACTATGGTGGTCTGCTTGAAACATGTTGGTATTACAGACTCAGTCAGCAACAGTTGAACAAGTTAGTGAAGACACTTGCCAGTTGGTCAGCGCGTGCTCAGAGTACACGTCCTGGTAATCCATCTGGCCCTGCGCCCTTGTGAATGTTGACCTGTTTAAAGGTCTTACTCACATCGGCTAGGGAGAGCGTGATCACCCAGTCATATGGAACAACTGATGCTCTAATGCATGTTTCAGTGTTACTTGCCTCAAAGCGAGCATAGACGTAATTTAGCTTGTTTGGTAGGCTCGTGTCAATGGGCAGCTCGTGGCTGTGCTTCGCTTTGTAGTCTGTAATAGTTTGCAAGCCCTGCCACATCGCGATGAGCGTTGGAGTCGGTGTAGTATGATTCAATCTTAGTCCTGTATTGACGCTTTGCCTGTTTGATTGTTCGTCGGAGGGCATAGCGGGATTTCTTATAAGCTTCCGGGTTAGAGTCCCGCTCCTTGAAAGCGGCACCTCTACCCTTTATTCCAGTGAGTATGTTGCCTGTAATCCATGGCTACTGGTTGGGGTATGTACATACGAATTTGAGAGTGGTTACATTTTTTACTGCAGATTTCCCCTCTAAAGTGGAGTTATTGCTTTTTTAATTTGAATTAATTTGATGTTACTGTAGATCAGGGTTGGGTAGGTTACTTTTTAAATGTAATCCATTACAGTTACTAGTTACCTCTCCAAAATGGTAATTAGTAACATAATCTGATTACTTTCCCCTTCAGAGGCATTAGAAGAATACAAGAAGCATCCATCAAATGCACCTGGTGTGTCATAGTGGTCTTTGACTTGTGGTCAGACTTGCTCAGGTGGAACAAACTTAGGGCCCGATTCAATCAGATCTTCTTTAGCCGACATCCACATAGCTGATGTTTTGACGGTGTCAGAGGTGGAACTGCGTTAGAGCTCCTGGCATTTTACCTAAAGCAGACATTGTCATTGGCTGCTAGTAACTGTAAGGTCGCTGGTTTGAATTCCTGAGCTGGCAAGGTGGAAAAATCCTCCGTTCTGCCCTTGAGCAAGTAAGTTAACACCCCAACAACACCTGCTCCCCAGGCACCGATGACATGGACATCGATTAAGGCACTTTCTCGTTCTGAATGTCTATCAAGTGGGAGGGCTGTGGCTTCGTGATGATCACAAGAGCAGCGATTTGATAGCTCCAACTCAGAGCACTGCACAGGCATGAATTTAAAGCCTGAGCCCTAACCATGCCCCCAAAGCTCAGGCTGGCCCTCCCCGAAACCCAAAATAACTGCCTCCTTAGTAAATCTATTAGCTGCTTCTCTCTGTCTGTCACTCGCTCCTTGCGCACAGCTTGATCTGTTTATTGTGGCTCTGAAACTGAGTAACCATGGTAATTGCTCTTCTTGGGTTGCTCTGCTCAATGAAAAGACACGAGAGAGTAGTTAGCTGTTAGCTACTTTTCATCGCTCTAAACTCTGACAAAACACAAGGAACATGATTATTTTCTGTAAAATAATCTCTCCTGTTTTATATTTGATGAGATTGGAGCACATCTGACACAATGTTATGATATTACCCAGATGTGACTGTACTGTGCAGCAAAGCACGAGCAAATGGCTCAGCTTAAACATTTTTGTGATCAATTTAGTGATACCTGAGGCCTGCCCGTACTTTAGTTATTGATGGAAAAACAGGCCCTACCCCGCCCTAACCCGATGTATAATGTCAGGGCCCGTCGGGCTCGGATCATGTAGCCGAGCTCTATTCTACCTCCGATACTGCCAAAACGTCAGCGATGCGGTTGTCGGTTATTGCCCTTAAACACTTCAACTGATTGAATCTAGGCCTTAAAGGGGCAATCTGCAGTTGCTACATTCATTTTTGGACTTGTGAGTTAATGATATGTACCAACTGATAATTGAAGAATATATCTTGTAAATGCCTCATGAACTAAGTTCAACTGTCGTACTCCATAAGAACCCAAAATATTGAATTGTTTTACTCCAATGCTTGTCAGTAAAAGTAAATGTAAACAAACACTGTATGGCCTAAAAACAAAACCATAATTTTGATATCATGGATGGTCAGCCTTTGCATTAATTTATTTGTATTTATTTTTCTTATTTTACCAGGTAAAATTTACAGCAACGACCTACGTAATAATTACAGGGGAGAGAAGGAGGATGAATGAGCCAATTGGAATGAGTAAATTCATAGCTCTGTCTATAAAATTGAGAGTGGTTACATTTCTCCAGCACCATCCCTCAGCTTTTTACCAAAACAGGCACAGGGAGTTCAGTTTGTTATTGTTTCGACTGCTGATTGGCACTTTAACCTTGCACCTTTTTTCAATGCTGAATTGAATGTAATTGAGAATACTGAAAGTGTTATAATTTTGTTCAGCAAACATCCTTTCTGAATTTAAAAGTATCTAAGAAGAAATCATGTAGTTTTTCCAAATGTAATCAGTTACTCCCCAACCCTGCTGTAGAAAGTATAATGAGTGTTATTGTCAGTAACCACAAACAACTAAGGAAAAAAGCTCCATGCAATTCTGTGCAACTTGACAACACTGTAGAACACATGGACTATTTTTTGTAAATTACCTTGAAAAGTTCACACTATATTTACCTCTAAGTTTTTCGACGCTGAGCGTGAACAGCAAACGGTTTTGTCCGAAGGCACCCTTCAAATGAATGACTGAACTGTGCAAGTCTGTGTGGGACTGCTGTCTTTCTACTCTGTTGAGTTCAGCTGTCGTCTTTCTTGTTGCTCATCGGATCTGGTTTGCGTTCAGACAGGCTAGCCCTTGACCAATCACAACCTCTTGAGGGGCAAAAGGGTCCGGGACTACTGTACAAGTCGGTCAATCAGAGCACCAAGCGCACCACCACACAAAGAAGCAATGTTATTTATAACTGCGTGAGCGAAGGGCTGCATTCTGTCCTTTGTGGGACCACCCCCCCACCCCCGCGGCTGTTTCCCATGGATATTTGTTGTCTGTCAATTCTGTAAAGTTTTTAAAAACTAAAAGTACTATTTGTTTGTATTGAAATACATGTATTTTTCATCTTGCACATAGAAAAATAGAATATATTATACATTACATGATAGAGATATTGTTTTGGTCAAAGACATTTAGGTATTTTACAAAGGCTTACTCCAATGCATAAACTGATAAGAAGGAGCATGGCATTTAGGTTTGTCATATTTTGATCCAGCTAATATTTCAAAATACCTTTCAGAAATCTACAACAACAAAAAAGACTTAAGAGTAAGATAAAGAGCAATTGTTGAACATTGTATGTAGGAGGGACCAGGTAACAAAGTAACACTAACACTATTTATACAATTAGGAATAACTTAGAAAGCTGTTATTAAATGTGCTAATGTTTGGTTATCTACATGCCGAGGAAGTTTATCTTAAACCCATAAATTATTTTGTGTTGTATTTACAAAAAATATATTTTTCAGGTCGAATTCGAAATAGTCTTGCCTCTTCTCTTTCTTGATTATTGACCTGCGGAACATTCCCCAAGTAATCCATTCATATATCATTTTTATCAGTAAAAATGTATTTTGATTGGTATAGTTGATGACAATAATTAATTATGCATCCAAAATAATGTACAACTCCAGATTTCTTACATACTCCTTGTTTAATTTCTTCGGCTTGCTCTGTAGCCTTTAAATGATTTAAGCTATTAACACGAAACCAACTTCCAGATGTGCAGAATACTCCAACTTAGATTGTTGAGGAAATCTTTTTTATAGCATTTTATTATTTTTAACTGAAAATGGTACACGGACTTGAATGGTAAAAAAAAATCTTAATGTGACACTTATCTCCTCTTACACCACTTAAGCTATCAATGCCAAACCAACGTCGAGATGTTCAAACTGACCCAACTTAAATTGATTGGATTTCACATTTGGATCATTTATACTTTTTGAAGTGTAACTGTTTTAAATGTTAATAAAAGCTCCATAGCCTTGTTAACTTTTTAAACTATATGCATTTAACATTTACATAAATAACATGGGTTTGAATTAGAACCACAGTAATACAGTGGTGACTATTTAAAATGGTCTTCCTACTAGGCCATTTAAGCTGTAAGACCAACTGTAAACCATTCAGGGCATCCTAAACTTCAAATGAGTTCAGATCGTTATCAATTATAACTACATAAATGTGCATAAATTAGGATAAAATAGCTCACCAACAGTAACTCTTAAACTGTTCAAATTAGAGACACCAAACCAACTTTCACATGTTCAGGCTATCCTAATATCCAATTCAATAATGTTAAAACATGTATTATAACTATTCACAGTTGCATATATTTGCATAAAATAACTCAACAACAGTGACTCTTGAATCGTTCAAGCTAGAGACATCAAACTAACTTTCTCATGTTCAGGCTATCCTAAATTTAAATTATTTCAAACTTGTATGAACTATAATTCCATGTATGTGCATAAATTAGCATAAAATAACTCACCAACAGTAACTCTTGAATCATTCACACTATAAACACCAAGCAACTTTCACATGTTCAGGCTATCCCTACTTCAAATTCTTAAATATTTTTTATAACGTTAGCTGTATACATTTCCATACATTGGCATAAAATAACCCACCAACAGTCACTCTTGATCCGTTCAAGCTGGAGACACCAAACCAACTTTTACATGTTCAGCTTATCCTATCCTACCAGTCAATTGATCATTCACAAGCTAGCATGCACACCACATTTTCTTCAGGATATGTACTTCTCTAGTTATTGTTGTATTTTCACACAAGACTCAGATTAGACTCAGATTAGTAAAAACAGAGTAGCCAAAGTTTATACATTTTATATAAAATACTTTTAGCTGTGAAAAATACAAGAGCGACATTTCACTTCCACCACTTTTGGTTGAATTGTAAACAACTCGTCTTGTTCTAGTAACATATTGTTATATATATATACACAGGTGGTATATCAACTTTAATATTGCAGATAGATTGTGGCTTCTATGAGCTATGAGTGTAATTGCAATCCCCCATTTATTTTTTTGTAAAAAATAAATTAAATAAATAATAAAAAATGTGTGTGTATATATATATATATACACACACACATGTACCAGTCAAAAGTTTGGATACACCTACTTATTCAAGGGGATTTTCTTTACTTTTACCATTTTCTACATTGTAGAATAATAGTGAAGACATCAAAACTATGAAATAACACATATGGAATAATTTAGTAACCAAAAAAGTGTTTTACATATCAAAATATATTTTAGATTTTAGATTCTTCAAAGTAGCCACCTTTTGCCTTAATGACAGCTTCGCACACTCTTGGCATTCTCTCAACCAACGTCATGAGGAATGCTTTTCCAACAGTCTTGAAGGAGTTGCTGAGCACTTGTTGGCTACTTTTCCTTCACTCTGCGGTCCAACTCAAACCCAAACCATCTCAATTGGGTGGAGGTCGGGGGAGGTCATCTGATGCAGAACCATCACTCTCCATCTTGGTCAAATAGCCCTTACACAGCCTGGAGGTGTGTTTTGGGTCATTGTTCTGTTGAAAAACAAATGAAAGTCCCACTAAGCACAAACCAGATGGGATGTCATATCGCTGCAGAATGCTGTGGAAGCCATGCTGGTTAGGTGTGCCTTGAATTCTACATAAATCACTGAATGTGTAAACAGCAAAGCTCCACCACACCTCCTCCTCCATGCTTCATGGTGGGAACCACACATGCAGAGATCATCCGTTCACCTACTCTGCATCTCACAAAGACACGTCAGTTGGAAGCAAAAATTGCAACTTTGGACTCCACCGGTCTAAAGTCCATTGCTCATGTTTATTGGCCCAAGCAAGTCACTTCTTTAAATCAAATCAAATCTTATTTGTCACATGCGTCGAATACAACAGCCCTAAACAACAAGGCAGTTCATTTTTAAACTAATTCTAAAATTAAATTAAAATAAAGAAAACAAAATAAGAATATAATGAAAAAAAAATATATATAAAAAAAAACTAAAATACCCCCAAAAATTATGCCTAAAAAAATAAGAATAAGAAAATAGAGGTTTAGTAGTGGTTTCTTTGCAGCATTTCGACCATGAATGCCTGATTCACGCAGTCTCCTCTGAACAGTTGATGTTAAGATGTGTCTGTTACTTGAACTCTCTGAAGCATTTATTTGGGCTGCAATATCTGAGGCTGGTAAGTCTAATGAATTTATCCTCTGCCTCAGAGGGAACTTTTGGTCTTCCTTTCCTGTGGTGGTCCTCATGAGAGACAGTTTCATCATAGTGCTTGATGGTTTTATGCGACTGCACTTGAAGAAACGTTCAAAGTTCTCGAAAGGTTCTGCATTGACTGACCTTCATGTCTTAACTGTTGTTTCTCTTTACTTATTTGAGCTGTTCTTGCCATAATATGGACTTGGTCTTTTACCAAATAGGGCTATGTTCTATATATCACCTCTACCTTGTCACAACACAACTGATTGGCTCAAACGCATTAAGAAGGAAAGACATTCCACAAACAAACTTTTAACAAGGTGCACCTGTTATTTGAAATGCATTCCATGTGACTACCTCATGAAGCTGGTTGAGAGAATGCCAAGAGTGTGTAAAGCTGTCATCAAGGCAAATGGGTGGCTACGTTGAAGAATCTCAAGTATAAAATATATTTTGATTTGTTTAACACTTTTTTTGGATACTACATGATTCCATATGTGTTATTTTATAGTTTTGATGTCTTCACTATTATTCTACAATATAGAACATTAAAATAAAGAAAACCCCTTTAATGAATAAGTGTGTCCAAACATTTGACTTGTACTGTATATGTATTTTTTCATAAATATTTTTTCTTTATTTATTATTTTCCCCTAACCATACCACCCATCCCCTAATTGGAGTAAACTAATGGACAACAATACTTAGACTTCTATGTCCAGCTTATACACATTTATATATGATATATACGACATATATATCATATATGTATATACATTTTACAGACACAGTATACTTTACATTAGTTATCTTTTGTTTGTTTTTAGTCCCATCCTTCAGCTACCCTCAACCCCTCCCATCTATCTCTGAAGACCATCCAGTTTTGATTTCTAGTTGCCATATACTGTTCTGTGTGATGACCTTTCTATTCTCATGATTTATACAGATTGTAAACTTCGTTACAGTGTATAATGGTAGCTAAGATATGTGTGTTTGTATAAAAAGATAATGAATCTACATCAAATATTATTTTCATACTAAACAAAAGCTTAAACTGTTACTTTGTTCCCTGGTCTCCCCTAACTTATATAAATAATAGTGTCACACATAGAAGTCCATCCTCAAGGTGTACGGAAGGTGACAGCTGTGTTGTTGTTTCATACACTCTCAATAACTCTAGCCCAATTAATAACATCACCACATACAGTATAATCCAAGGGTTCTGCATCCAACAAGTTGCGTCCAGTGTATTGCAGTGCTAATGTAAAGTGAGTGGCCGGGGGTGTTGGGGTGATGATGTGAGCAGGCTTGGATGGTTGGGAGGAATTAGGCCTCAGGGTGACTGCTCTGCTGTAAGGGCACAGTCTCCCAGCTGTTCTCCACTCCAATGACAACATACTTATGGGGAAACCCCTTCATCAGGTATCCCACTGTCTCTCCTCAAACCCTGGAGTCCCCTTAGACAGTCCGTAAATAGAGCGTCCTTCAGCCCCTCTATCCACCTATACCAGCCCTGGGCCCTTTAGACCCTATGGCCAGCTGAACGAGGAGCTCCTGTCCCTGGGAGGGCAGGTGAAACAAGGGCAGCCCTTGGAACAGCTCTGGGAGACCCCTTTCACTGCTGAGGGGCTTGGCAGAATGGGCCTCAAAGTGGACCAGGAGGAAGCGCTTTCCAGCGCGCCCTTGCTGGTGGTCCACCTTGATGCAGCTCAGAGCGGCACTGAACACGTCCGCGTATGGGGAGGACAAGCCCTGGAGAAGCCTCTTATACTCCCCCTCCTCCTCCACTCCCTGGGCTATGTCCCTTCGCTGTTGGCCACGCTGGTCCCACTGTTGGCCCCAGTCCTCTGCCTTCTTCCAGGCTGCCTGCGTCAGTACCAGTAAGGCCCGGCCCCCCTGGCTGTCCAGGGGTTGCAGCTGGGAGTGCAGCCAGGGCAGGGGCCCCAGAGAGCACAACTCAGCCCGACTCCACAGGTCCACGGACACACTGAGGCCCCTGGCACGCAGAGAGGAGCCAAGCTCACATACCAGCTCTGACACAGAGCTATCCACATCCGGCGGGCTCAGCAGCACCACGTGGCCCCTTATAGGTACTACGGAGGGAAGGAAGTAAGGAAGTAAGGAAAGAAGGAAGGAAGGGAGGCGAAGGGCATGGGGGGTTAAATACATTCATTTTCCATTGTTTTGTCAAGGATTATTGCTAGATAAATATGTATCTTCTTTATTTTACATGTTGTACATTTGGATTATGAGAAACCTGCTTACGTTGATCACACTCCTTCTGGTGCCATTCCCATGCCCACCCTGTTGGAGAGACAGAAATGTAATATGATATACCCTGACATGGTTCTGTAACACAGAGGCCCTTGTGTCATTTTCAGTGAGAGTTTTTTTTGTCCTTTACAAAAAAAACCTTTGACCATTGTCCCCCCCCACCCCCACCCCAAATTCCTGACTGTAGTAAACAACACCCATCAGAAAAAAAAGTCAGTCGGAGAGAAACATGAATAGAGCTATAAAAAAGAAAACAGATTGAATAGTGCTATTGAGAGAAGTGGGAGACTGAAGAATACGCACAATGGAAAAGATATCGGATTTATTGTCTTTCTCTACATATTGATCTCCTTTAAAGTTCCCCCTTTCTCCACTATTAATAATTAATTGGCGGGAGGCAGAGAGCATATTTGTGGTGAGAATAGCTTACCCCTCACTTCACCACAGAGTAGGGCAATAACACAATACTAACACAAATGTAACACTTTTGGACTTTTTTTTGTCTCCACACACAGTGCCTTTGCTGGTGTTTAGTTGAGGGAGATCTAACCAGAATTACTTACGTTTCAGTTTGCCATGCAGGAAATAGAGACAAATTCCTGCTAGGCCTACGAGCATCAGGGTGACCAGGACAAGCAGACCCCAGCGCCAGTGCCACCATCTGGCTGAGAGGGAGAAGTACAGATATGAATTATTTCCCAATCCTCAGAATGTCTTGTTATCAGTCCCTACAGGTAGGCAAAACAGAACAATCACATTTTTGTGAACATTTGTTTTTATAAAGCACACAAGTAAATACTTGATTGATGATGAAGATTTAAACATAACTGCCTTCTTTTCACACGCATACAATCAGAGAAGTGTTCAGGAAATGGTACATGGATCAGTTTCAGTAGGGTTCATATCAACTTTGATAATTCAGCCCTCTCCTAAAATACTCACAGTCAATGGGACAGAAGGGGCCAAGCTCACTGTTCTTCCCTTTGACCTTCACCTGCAAGGATGGAGACACACACACACACACACACACACACACACACACACACATTTACTATAAGATGAGTCCCCATCATGCTACAGCAGGATTCAAGTTCAATATTAGAGTCAAGTCCCCTACAGAGTCAACCAGTAGAAGTGTCTTACCATCACACAGAGATCAAGGCCAGGTTTGACATCCTCAAACACACCTGGCATCAGCTGAAACAGAAGGGAAAAAATAATTAAATCAAAAGTTATCTGTTTTATCCATATATCACCAGACCATAAAAACACAAAACCAATTTATACAAATGATGAGAGCACATCCCCATGACAAAAATGACACTAAAGATGCACCAATAAAAAATGTGAGGCACCAATCAAATGCTCCAGTATACACACCCAGTGTCCCCTGTCAATTTCCCTCCATATGTCATTTGACAGATGCTGCCTAATGTCCCCCAGCTCTCTGCATCTGTCCTTGTCCAAGCCTGCATCTCTCTGGCAGGGCCACACTTCAGCCTCTACCCTACAGGGGGCAGTCAGGTTCCAGGACAGCATTGCACCACCACTGTTCATCTGGCCCCGCACCACAGATACTGACACATTCTCCCATAGGTTCCTCTGGAACAGCTCTGGAAGAGAGCGATACAGGTATAAGATACTTTATAGGGGAGTTACAGACGCAATGGGAATCAACTCCATGACCCACATTCATGACTGCCATAGTGAAACACGTGTAACAAGGAGGACGCTGCATGGTTCATCTCTTACCGGTGTTGTTCCTAAAAGGACAGCTCCTAGATCGACGAGACCTCTCGTCTCCTTTATCCCACCACAACTGAAACACACACAACACACACACACACACACACACCAATTACACACAAAACCGGAGAACTCGAGTGAGCAACACAAAGGGGATAATGTTGTCAGTTAGACTGAGTTGGATGTGTGAGGGTGTAGTAATATCACAACTGACAAAAGTAGGCCCGATAAAGATTGATAATAACTAAGGGGGAAATAGCAACAGTACCTGGAAGCACATGCAGGGGGTGACAGAGTGCAGTGGAAGGGACTTCTCTTTCCAGGTCTGTAGGACAACAGACAACATGTTATCATCGAAGAGGGAAGAGTGCAGATCTGAGAAAAAGATTGCATAGAAATAACTGAGTTGGGAGGAAAGCCAAGTACAACACGGACCCTGCACATTCCATTATGTTCATGTTGTAGGCACATTTCTAGTTGGTAGGGGCTGTCCTCTTCCTCTTCCTTCCTTGCAACTTGCAGCATCACCTCACGTCTCTCCGGATCAATTAGAGTGCTGAAACTGGGGACTGACAGACACACCGGCAAATTAGATAGCAGCAAATCCCAGCCATTTACTCTAATCTCAGAGTTGCACATGTCTAACCATGTATCTCACTTCATAAACCAGAGTCATTACGGAAAAACAGAACAAATGGTCATGAATAAAATATATATTGGTTTGGAATTTGCATAGTCCCCTACAGATGGTTAATATATAGGCCCATCTGACTATCAACAAATGTTCAACTATCCACTAGCCCTAACATTAGTCTTAACCCTAACCCTGACCCTAACTCTAGCCTGAACCATAACCCTAACCCTTTGCCGAGCCTTGACCCTACCCCTAACCCTAGGAAAGCTGTTGTATTTCAACAGGGACGCAATTGATAGTGTGTTGAACGTCTGAGCATCAATAGATCCTCTATTGGGGACTATCCATTAAAGTAAGACCAATATGTCTGCACACAGGACTCAGGAGGTGCAAGAATCATAGAATTAGAATGATTAGAATGGGATTTACACCAGATTGAATGCGATACATCCTGCTTTAACTTCCTGCTTTAGTCCTGTGGGTATACTCCTGAATAGGTACAACCATTCTAGTACTTATATTTCTATGGCAATAACATCATGGAAACAAAGGAACATAGAACATGTGACTCACCTTCACATTCCTCTACAACTCCCTGTGAGGCGGATGAACACACTAAGGACAGATAGGGACAACTGACTATCAGATGCTAATCAGTAGGAGCCTCAGAGGATCATTAGCAAACAAATATGTGTTGGCATAACCTGTTTGAACACTACGGGAATTCCAAGACCGTACCTTCATCCACTGACGGAAGCATCACAGTCGAGTGAAGGTTGCAAGCATACACAGTCACCTGACTGCTGAAGGACAGGGCATTAGACTCAAGCAGCAGTGACAGCCATGCCTGCTGGGTATACAGGAGAGCATGGAGATGAATCACAAAACATGCTCACACACTCACACACTCACACGTGAATTCATATGGAACATACCTTTGATGAAGCCTGCTCATCCGGAGCAGCAGGGATCACTGTGAACTCGAACTTTTTGCACAGAGGCATTATTAGCTGTGGCACAGTGTAACGCACACTCACATACGATGCTGAAACACAGAGAGAGCCCAGTTGACCGCAGGAGTGACGACGACATGACTTACTGACACAACGTAAGGGGTTGAGCAATAAACCATGCATTAGAAGCTAATATTGGTACACTTTCCACATTGTGTTTCACATTGTAATCGCAGAGGTAGAAATGGACAAAAAGAGTGTGTAGGTTGTTCAGACACCTGTCTGGTCGTTTCTGGGCTGGATGTCAAGGCGAATGTGTAGGCAAGGTCTGCATGCCGTGTCCTGTCTGCAGCACAGCACAGGCTGCACCGCCAGCCCCTTTACATCCACAGGACACTTTTGGATCGGAATCCCAGCACATGCCTTCACTGTGCAGTTCGAGAGACCCTGGTGAGATACAAGGTAAACAGTTTATACCGTTGTACGTAAGTACTACGCCGTGTTTATCTATACAGACACAGTGATGACCACCCAACGAAAAGTATTATGCTGTAGTGTAGTAATCCATACATACAAGGTCACTAAATAACTACTGATAAGTACTACAGATGTAAGATCTTAATTTAATCACTATTTTGTTGCTGAGAATCTTCCCGCACCGCAGTAAATGCAAACTTGTAGTGCATTTGAGTTCCAAAAAGGCTTCTAAAGTTTGCAATTTCCAATTTGAAATTTCAGATTTTTTACTATTTTCTACACCGTAGAATCATAGTGAAGACATCAACACTATGAAATAACACATATGGAATCATGTAGTAATTAAAAAAGTTAAATAAATCAAAATATATTTTATATTTGAAATTTATCAAAGTAGCCACTCTTTGCCTTTGACAGCTTTGCACACTCTTGGTATTCTCTCAACCAGCTTCATGAGGTAGTCACCTGGAATGCATTTCAATTAACAGGTGTGCCCTGTTAAAAGTTTATTTGTGGAAAAGCATTCCTTCTTATTGCATTTAGGCCAATCAGTTGTGTTGTGACTAGGTAGGGATGGTATACAGAAGATAGCCCTATTTGGTAAAAGTAGAGCTCAAATAAGCAAAGAGAAATGACCGTCCATCAACATTTCAGGAACTTTGAATGTTTCTTCAAGTGCAGTGGCAAAAACCATGAAGTGCTTTGATGAAACTGGCTCTCATGAGGACCACCACAGGAAAAGAAGACCCAGAGTTACCTCTGCTGCAGAGGATAAGTTCATATGGGTTACCAGCCAGAAATTGCAGCCCAAATCAATGCTTCAGAGAGTTCAAGTAACAGACACATCTCAACATCAACTGTTCAGAGGAGACTGTGTGAATCAGGTCTTCATGGTTGAATTGCTGCAAAGAAACAACTACTAAAGGACACTAATAAGAAGAAGAGACTTGCTTGGGCCAAGAAACACGAGCAATGGATATTAGACTGGTGGAAATGTGTCCTTTCGTCTGATGAGTCCAAATTTGAGATTTTTGGTTCCAACCGCATTCTCTTTGTGAAATGTAAAGTAGGTGAACGGATGATCTCCGCATGTATGTATTTCCCACCGTAAAGCATGGAGGAGGAGGTGTGATGGTGTGGGGGTGCTTTGCTGGTGACACTGTCTGTGATTTATTTAGAATTCAAGGCACACTTAACCAGCATGGCTACCACAGCATCCTGCAGCGATACGCCATCCTATCTGGTTTGCGCTTGTGGGACTATCATTTGTTTTTCAACAGAACAATGACCCAAAACACACCTCCAGGCTGTGTAAGGGCTATTTGACCAAGAAGGAGAGTGATGGAGTGCTGCATCAGATGAGCTGGCCTCCACAATGAAAAAGCATTCCAGTTGAAGCTGGCTGTTTGAGAGAATGCCAAGGGTGTGCAAAGCTGTCAAGGCAAAGGGTGGCTTCTTTGAAGAATCAAAAATATATTTTGATTTGTTTAACACTTTTTTGGTTACTACATGATTCCATATGTGTTATTTCATAGTTTTGATGTCTTCACAATTATTCTACAATGTAGGAAATTGTAAAAGTAAAGAAAAACCCTTTAATGAGTAGGTGTGTCCATACATACATATACATATACATATACATATATGTGACTATACAACTACAAACTCACCTGTTGTGGGATCAGTTTTAATCATGACTGACATTCTCTCTCTCCCTCTCTCTCTATATATATATATATACAGTAAATACACTGCTCAAAAAAATAAATGGAACACTTAAACAACACAATGTAACTCCAAGTCAAATACACTTCTGTGAAATCAAACTGTCCACTTAGGAAGCAACACTGATTTCACATGCTCTTGTGCAAATGCAATAGACAACAGGTGGAAATTATAGGCATTTAGCAAGACACCCCCAATAAAGGAGTGGTTCTGCAGGTGGTGACCACAGACCACTTCTCAGTTCCTATGCTTCCTGGCTGATGTTTTGGTCACTTTTGAATGCTGGCGGTGCTTTCACTCTAGTGGTAGCATGAGACGGAGTCTACAACCCACACAAGTGGCTCAGGTAGTGCAGCTCATCCAGGATGACATATCAATGCGAGCTGTGGCAAGAAGGTTTGCTGTGTCTGTCAGCGTAGTGTCCAGAGCATGGAGGCGCTACCAGGAGACAGGCCAGTACATTAGGAGACGTGGAGGAGGCTGTAGGAGGGCAACAACCCAGCAGCAGGACCGCTACCTCCGCCTTTGTGCAAGGAGGAGCACTGCCAGAGCCCTGCAAAATGACCTCCAGCAGGCCACAAATGTGCACGTGTCTGCTCAAACGGTCAGAAACAGGCTCCATGAGGGTGGTATGAGGGCCAGACGTCCACAGGTGGGGGTTGTGCTTACAGCCCAACACCGTGCAGGACATTTGGCATTTGCCAGAGAACACCAAGATTGGCAAATTCGCCACTGGCGCCCTGTGCTCTTCACAGATGAAAGCAGGTTCACACTGAGCAAATGTGACAGTCCGGAGACGGCGTGGAGTATGTTCTGCTGCCTGCAACATCCTCCAGCATGACCGGTTTGGCGGTAGGTCAGTCATGGTGTGGGGTGGCATTTCTTTGGGGGGCCGCACAGCCCTCCATATGCTCGCCAGAGGTAGCCTGACTGCCATTAGGTACCGAGATGAGATCCTCAGACCCCTTGTGAGACCATATGCTGGTGCGGTTGGCCCTGGGTTCCTCCTAATGCAAGACAATGCTAGACCTCATGTGGCTGGAGTGTGTCAGCAGTTCCTGCAAGAGGAAGGCATTGATGCTATGGACTGGCCCGCCCGTTCCACAGACCTGAATCCAATTGAGCACATCTGGGACATCATGTCTCGCTCCATCCACCAATGCCACGTTGCACCACAGACTGTCCAGGAGTTGGCTCCTCATGCTCCTCATCAGGAACATGCCCAAGCGTTGTAGGCAGGTCATACAGGCACGTGGAGGCCACACACACTACTGAGCCTCATTTTGACTTCTTTTAAGGACATTACATCAAAGTTGGATCAGCCTGTAGTGTGGTTTTCCACTTTAATTTTGAGTGTGACTCCAAATCCAGACCTCCATGGGTTAATACATTTGATTTCCATTGATCATTTTTGTGTGATTTTGTTGTCAGCACATTCAACTATGTAAAGAAAAAAGTATTTAATAAGAATATTTCATTCATTCAGATCTAGGATGTGTTATTTTAGTGTTCCCTTTATTTTTTTGAGCAGTGTATATATATATATATATATATATATATATATATATATATATATATACATGCATACATACACACACACACACAATGCTCCTTAGTTCCCAAGGCCCTAGAGTCTAGAGCTGTGTAGGCCTACTTGTGGAAACAGGATGTTGTTGAGGTGACAGGTATCGGTGAGCCATGGATTTATAGTCTTATAGTTTTTTTCCACCAATTTGTTTGATTTCCTTGTGTGCTGTTATGACAATACATGCAACAGTAAATATGACACGTCTTTTGACAAAGTGTGCTCTGTAGTATGCAGACCTTATTGCCAGGTTGTGATCTCATTACATAGTCATTAAATATTTGTACAATAAACAAACGATATTCAAATATTTGAATACATTAAATAAGTGACGTGCAAGTTCTTTTTCATTTCATATTATTATTATTTTTAAATTCAATTATTAACAGATCGTGGCATACAGTACATAAAGGAAATTGAATGTATGATGTGACAATAAACCATGAATGTTGATGTCTATCTTTCTCTCCCCTCTGCATCCTCTCTCTTTGTCCCTCTCTCTCTCTCTCTCTCACACACACAGGCACACACACACACACACACACACTCCATGATTGATGACCTCTCTTGTTATTAGGATCGTTAGCATATATTACCTTTGAGCAGGTGATGTGTTGACTCTCATAGTCAATCATCTCCAGCTCCGATGCTAAAACCAAAAGCTGTATGGAGAGCAGGATTGCAAGCGACCACTCAAAAAACATCACTTTCATAATTGTCCTCAAATTAGCCACATCCAGGGGTTTGTACCATTTGGATCCTCAAGCACTAGTGTTTCTTTCTTCTGTTAGTATGATGTGCCAACTGCTGTCAGATGAATCCACACACAACCCCACCATTACGCCTGCGTATTTCTGGTGACACATGGAAAACAAGTTGAGCGAGTCCTATTTTCTTTCATTGCGCTTCGGTAGAAGTCTGGACTGAAACCAATGCCCTGATATCAGACTGTAGGCAATATCAAGGAATGGAGATGAATACCTGAGGGTTAGGCTTATGGTTAGAGTGCAAGGTGCTGCCTATTATAGCTACGATTAGATAAGACATTTGTGACATGCCTTGCTCAATTTCAACTGGTAGAGTGAAAATGAATTATAGCCATGGTAGAATAGCCTAACCATGTAACTTCAGATAACGTATGTGATTTTCTGTATACTATTCTGATCAGTGGTTACATGAGCATACATGTGAAATACTTACAACATCGATATTTCATCTTCACACCCATCTGTCAGAGTTTCATTGGTTGAAAAAGCTACAAGTCTCCACAGTTAGGGAATATGGTAATTAAGTATCCAGTGAAATCCAACAGTTTTGTGGCCAGTGTGTTCTGTCATTGATATTTCATCTTCACATCCATCTGTCAGAGTTCCCTTGGTTGAAAAAGCTACAACTCTCCGGCAGTTAGGGAATATGGTAATTAAGTATCCAGTGAAATCCAACAGTTTTGTTGTTAGTGTGTTCTGTCATTACTAGGTAACTGGTATATGGTAGGTTGAGTCATGTGAATGTCTCAACCATGGCATGATCCCTCCCTTCTGTGTCCTTGTCCCACCCACACACTCTCTCCCCTCTCTGTCTGTCTCTCCCCATCTCTCTCTCACACACACACACACACACACACACACACACACACACACACACACACACACACACACACACACACGCAGCCACAAACAAACAAAAAAAAACACAGTGACGCAAATCACAAGGTATTACATAAGTAATATCCAAGAACCCTGAACGTGTGTTATGGTAAAAGTATACCCAAAGCACTCAGGCGGATCAAAGTCTAGATCCTTGGGCTTTGTTTGTTATCAGTAAAGCATAAAGCAAATGTAAAACCTAAATAGCACATGTCTGTCTATTTACATAAGCATAGTCATGTCAAGACCCACTGAAGAGCCTTGGGACAATTAGATTGTAGATTTACTGAAAATGTCAGTGATACTAGTTTGAGTTCAATGGTTGAGTCCACGTAAATGTCAGCTTCCCTTTTCAGTCTGTTTCATTCAGCAACGTGTCCGGTAAAACAAGTTAGTCACCTCAGTTCATGTGAACTATTACAGAAATGCATTCCTGGATTGCGTAATAGATTTTTTTCCCCTGGTAGGGATAATACACACGGATCGAAGCACGACTCACATACACACAACTCTGATAAAATTATGGTTAGTTGTATATAAATAGAGAATGTTTGATTATTTCCATGTTCTGTACTTGGTGGCCCACTTGGTAACAATCACCTCCCAGAACCACCAAGTGCAAACAGCCTTTGCCTTGTAGATGGTGGTCAGAGAGTCAAACCTGAATGTAAACACAGGTACACAATAGGTGAGTGAGAGAGTGAGAGAGTGAGAGAGAGAGAGAGAGAGAGAGAGAGAGAGAGAGAAAGCGAGAGAGATTGTGTGTTCATGATGGCAGTTAGAGGATCCTCTGTCAGCTTGAGTTTCGTCAGAAAGACAGCGATTATTGAAGAGGGTGGAATGCAAACACAAAAAGTCGTCAAACTGTTCCCAAAAATTATATTTATTCCACAATGAATTTGTCACAGGAGATTTGAGTTGCGTTACTAAGTGAACTCCTAGAAACCTCAGTCTTAATGGTTGTTCTTCTTAATTCTGGAACATAATTATTGTATGTTTAATGTCTATGAGTTGGCGGTGGGAGCAACTACATGGTCAGTTAGAGTTGTGTGACGGTGAAGTCAGCTAGACCCCCCAGTAGGGCAGACTGAAGAGGCATCAACCAGCATGCCACCTTGGGAGCAGAGCGAACACTGAGATCCACAGCAGAGTCCCTACAATGCACACACAATCCACAGCAAGGTTCTTAATGTAATAGCATAAACAGAATACCAAATATGCATCCTTGATATAGATACACAGTAGTATCACAGACAACATATGAACAGTCAGATCTCTACACAGCCTGTGTCTGATAGACAGTTAAACTTACCTGCAGTGGTGTAAAGTGATGAAGTAAAAATACTTTAAAGTAGTACTTAAGTCGTTTTTGGGGGTATCTGTACTTTACTATTTATAAATGTACTATTTATATTTGACTACTTTTACTTCACTACATTCCTTAAGAAAATATTGTACTTTTTACTCCATACATTTTCCTTGACACCCAAAAGGAGTCGTTACATTTTGAATGCTTAGCAAGACAGGGAAATAGTCCAAATCACGCCACTTATCAACCGAACTTCCCTCATCATCCCTATTGCCTCTGATCTGGCGGACTCACTAAACCGACATGCTTTGTTTGTAAGTTATGTCTGAGTGTTGGAGTGTGCCCCTGGCTTTCCATAGATGAACAAAAACAAGAAAACGGTGCCATCTGGTTTTGATTAATATAAGGAATGTGGATGTATATAAGGATTTATACTTTCACTTTTGATACTTCAGTATATTTTAAACCAAATACTTTTAGACTGTTACTCAAGTAGATTTTCACTGGGTGACTTTCACTTTTATTTGAGTCATTTTCTATTAAAGGTATCTTTTACTCAAGTATGACAGTTGGGTACTTTTTCCACCACTACTTACCTGGAGACATCTACTTCTTTGTCCTGTATCTTAAGTTTCATTGTTATTCCCTGGACCTCCTCATAGGCAACAGGTGGAAGAGCTGCAACACACAGTACAAATAATGTTGTTTTTTTATTTATTTACCCGTTATTTTACCAGGTAAGTTGACTGAGAACACGTTCTCATTTGCAGCAACGACCTGGGGAATAGTTACAGGGGAGAGGAGGGGGATGAATGAGCCAATTGTCAACTGGGGATTATTAGGTGACCGTGATGGTTTGAGGGCCAGATTGGGAAATTAGCCAGGACACCGGGGTTAACACCCCTACTCTTACGATAAGTGCCATGGGATCTTTAATGACCTCAGAGAGTCAGGAAACCCATTTAACGTCCCATCCGAAAGACAGCACCCTACACAGGGCAGTGTCCCCAATCACTGCCCTGGGGCATTGGGATATATATTTTTTTAGACCAGAGGAAAGAGTGCCTCCTACTGGCCCTCCAACACCACTTCCAGCAGCATCTGGTCTCCCATCCAGGAACTGACCAGGACCAACCCTGCTTAGCTTCAGAAGCAAGCCAACAGTGGTACGTAGGGTGGTATGCTGCTGGCAAGTTAGTTAGTTACGAAAGTTCAATCAGAAAGGCAGGTCTGAATGGATCCTCACTTGTCATTAATCTAGTTAACTCATAATTCACATCGCTTCCTATCTCACTCATCAGCATAGTAGGTGTTTTATATGGTAGTGTCTATAACGTCGCCTTGTCAGCATAGCGTCACGTCTCTCTTCCTCCTTTCCAATTAGCAAGCGTGCGGATTGTCATCCACCTATTAAGCTTCAACCTATAATCACGGCACACTATGGCAATTCCACCACAGCTGCTGATTAACCTATTGGCTCACTTGTGCAATAATCGCTATCCTTTCTTTCAACCAATGGGCATGAAACTAGGGGAATATTTATACGTCAGCAACAGTCTTCCAATGACTTTCCACCTCCCCACCATCAACAGCATAATAACCTTAAGGCCCGTCATTGGAGCTCCTTTCCCTCAGCGGGGGGGTTCGATGCCAAGTGCTCAGCATAGGGCAACCTGTCATCAGCGTCTGGCTCTGAGGAGCATTCCTCGGAGATGAAGCCTACCCCAAACTATTCAATCAAATTCCTTATTATATTCTGTTGTCATTCAGTTACGCCTGTACTCGATTGATCTGTCACCATAAATCAAAAAGGCCATTATAAAGAGGTGGTCCTCTGTAGCTCAGGAGTTGTCCTATGTAGATTAGTAGGTGGAGCATGACCCTTGCAACGTCAGAATTATGGGTTTTGATTCCCGGGACCACCCATATGTAAAATGACTATTAGTTGCTTTGGATAAAAGCATCTGCTAAATGGTATATGTTATCATGAATTATATTATACCGTGTCACTAAGTAACATATTTTCATCTGTCAACACAAAACAAGTCATGTCAAAAATTGAAACAAATATTGTTTTCAAAAGCGTCTCACCACATATAGAAACAAAGAGAATGTGTCATGACTATTGACTAGGCCAGAAGGATATGAAGTGGAGTGACTGATAAGGTTTCACTCACCCATGATCCCGATTATATTGTCTCCTGTCGGGCGCTGCCTCAGGACGGGCCACAGGAACTTGATTCCATTCCTCCTGTAGAGCATGATGACGACCCGTGTTGATGCTATGGTGACATCCATCTCCTTGTCCCTTAGGATCAGAGACACACTGCAGGAAGAGACATAACAAGACCAAGATGTATCAATTCAATCAACAACAAAAAAACGGCACGCTATAAAGTACCCTATATAGCTACCGTATAACATTTCCTGTCATTATGCCACTTTAGTAAAATACATTCTAGAGCTCTTTATGTCTCCACACAATACTAAATACTGAACAAGACTGAACATTGGCTCACTTCACTTGGGTTAACCAGGCTATACATAAAACACCTTGCACTGCACAAAAGGCTTAATCAGAATTCTCATCACAAAAACAAAACAATAGCACAAAAGGACTTTTATTCGAAAGTGCGTAGTTGGTATATGATTCAGCACCTGTCCGTTTCGTGGTTGATTTTCAGGCTCCAGGAGAAGTATGTTGTATTCTGCCCGTCGTTGAAGGTGATGCCAGTAGTGTCTAACTCAATATGTTGATCGCTTCTGTAATGGATCACAATCTTCTGGTAGCCTGCACTGGGTGATTGTCCAAGCTGACCATTCATAGCCAAATCTGGTGAAAGACGGACACGGTTCATTCGACGATGTTTGAGGAGTGAGTGGATGATGTGGAAAGGACAATGAATAATTGAATGAAATAATTAAATGACTATTTGTAATCAAAATCAGAATTCAAAATTATAATCAAATTCTAAAGGTCAAGTCACCATTGTTGGGGTCTATTAGGAGTCTGAGAGAGAGAGCCACAGGAATGTCATAGCACAGTGGCAGAGCCTGGCCCTCAGCGGGCAACAGGAACCTCCGGAGAGGACTCACTGAGAGAGAGAGAGAGAGAGAGAGAGAGAGAGAGAGAGAGAGAGCGAGGAAAATCGAGAAAGGGATAGAGAGAGGGACAGACAGAGAGAATGCAGAAGGGTGCTTAAGATACTTTGTGAGAAAAAACAGCAATAACATTAGACAACATCTTAAATATACAAAAAAATACATTTTGAGGACGACAAATATTGCAGTACCAGTTGTAGTTGTAGTTCTCCTTGTAGTTTTAGTTGGGTGAGCTCGCAGAGGATCATTAAAATCAAGAAAACCTGAAAGTGTAACATGAGAGAACACTCACAGAGAGAACCCGACATACAGTCAGAACATGAACACAAAGAATCCTACACACAGATACACACACACAAAATATCAAATAATATATTTTTTTATGTGGAAGAATTACCCATGGCAAAGTCAGGAAATGACTGCTGGACAGCATGACCAACATCATAATCATAATCAGTACGACTCATCAAGCCTATGACAACAACACAAAATGAGCACATGTAAGCTGATGTTCAACAAGTTTAGCTGTGATAGAGGGAAAAGGTAGTCACTTGCCGCCACTTGACATGATTCCTCTTCCTCCCCCTCCCCTTTTGTTGGCATTTCCTGTAAAGCAGGGGCAGTTGTAAAACTCATCACCGAATTTTGGGAATTGGTCAGAATTCAACCATTGCGGAAATTGTTTTCTTCTGCACTACACTTTAACAGCAGTTGAAATGGAATCACTTGCCTCTTAGTCCTTGTTCTGGGAGAGCACCAGCTAGGGAATGACAGGAGGAAAGTTGATTGAGTTAATAGTGCTGGGGGAATCCACTGATATAGCATCTCTTTATTGTTGTTGTCATTCCTTTTGATTTGACGGTTTTCCATCCTTTTTTCTCTCCTCACCTCTATCATTTTTGTTTTGTTTGTGAAGTGTATTGTGACGAAATTGTTTGTAAAATTAAACTATGTATTAATGACCATTTAATTTCATTAAATCATTTCATATATACAGTTGAAGTCGGAAGTTTACATACACTTAGGTTGGAGTCATTAAAACTCGTTTTTCAACCCCTCTGCCACGACTCCCACCGAAGGTGTCTCCCCTGCCTGTTCGGGCGGTGCTCGGCGGTCGTCGTCACCGGCCTACTAGTCGCCACCGATCCCTTTTTCCTTTTCTGTTCGTTTGGTCACATTAGTTGCACCTGTACCTTATTGTGTTTAATGATTTTTGTCTATTTAAGCCTGTTAGGCCTGCCTAGGTTTGTGCGGGATTGTTATACTGTTAGGTTGTGGATGCTCGCTTGTATTTTATTTTTCCGGACATTTTGGGTCCTGTGTATGGGCCGATCAGTTGATGCGCCTTGTGTTTTTGGCGTGACCATTTTTTCCGGTAAGAAAATATACATTTATTCGAACCCTCTGCTATCTGCGCCTGACTCCAAACCCACTGTTCTTAAAGGACTCTGACACACTCCTGTAACGACTTCTGCCGAAGGCGATGCCTCTCCTTGTTTGGGCGGTGCTCGGCGGTCGACGTCACCAGTCTTCTAGCCATCATTGATCCATTTTTCATTTTCCATTGGTTTTGTCTTGTCTTCTACACAACTGGTTTCATTCCCATCCATTACCTGTTGTGTATTTAACCCTCTGTTTCCCCTCATGTCTTTGTTAGAGATTGTTTGTTGTTCAGTATTCGTGTTGTTTGTATTGGTGCGCAACGGGTCCTCGTACCCACTTTATTTTATTGTATTCATGGTTTTGGAGTTATGTTTTTTTAAGTTATTAAACTACTCCATTCCACCAAGTCCGATTCTCCTGCGCCTGACTTCCCTGCCACCTATATACACGACTCTGACAACTCCACACATTTCTTGTCAACAAACTATAGTCATTTTTTCCAACAATTGTTTACAGGCAGATTATTTCACTTATAATTCACTGTACCACAATTCCAGTGGGTCAGAAGTTTACATACACTAAGTTGACTGTGCCTTTAAACAGCTTGGAAAATTTCAGAAAACTACGCCATGGCTTTAGAAGCTTTCGATAGGCTTATTGACATCATTTGAGTCAATTGGAGGGGTACCTGTGGATGTATTTCAATAACTACCTTCAAAGTCAGTGCCTCATTGCTTGACATCATGGGAAAATCAAAAGAAATCAGCCAAGACCTCAGAAAAAAATTGCAGACGTCCACAAGTCTGGTTCATCCTTGGGAGCAATTTCCAAATACCTGAAGGTACCACGTTCATCTGTACAAACAATAGTACGCAAGTATAAACACCATGGGACCGCGCAGCCGTCATACCGCTCAGGAAGGAGATGCATTCTGTCTCCTAGAGATAAACCTACTTTGGTGTGAAAAGTGCAAATCCATCCCAGAACAACAGCAAAGGACCTTGTGAATATGCTGGAGGAAACATCTACAAACGTATCTATATCCACAGTAAAACGAGTCCTATATTGACAAAACCTGAAAGGCCGCTCAGCAAGGAAGAAGTCACTGCTCCAAAACCGCCATAAACCGCCACATCATGTTGTGGGGGTGCTTTGCTGCAGGAGGGACTAGTGCACTTCACAAAATAGATGGCATCATGAGGTAGGAAAATTATGTGGATATATTGAAGCAACATCTCAAGACACCAGTCAGGAAGTTAAAACTTGGTCGCAAATGGGTCTTCCAAATGGACAACAAAGTCAAGGTATTGGAGTGGCCAAGCCCTGACCTCAATCCTATAGAAAATTTGCTGCCAAAACTGAAAATGCGTGTGTGAGCAAGGAGGCCTACAAACCTGACTCAGTTACACCAGCTCTGTCAGGAGGAATGGGCCAAAATTCACCCAACGTGTTTTGGGAAGCTTGTGGAAGGCTACTCGAAACGTTTGACCCAAGTTAAACAATTTAAAGACAATGCTACCAAATACTAATTGAGTGTATGTAAACTTCTGACCAATTGGGAATGTGATGAAATAAATAAAAGCTGAAATAATTCATTCTCTCTACTATTATTCTGACATTTCACATTCTAAAATAAAGTGGTGATCCTAACTGACCTAAGAGAGGGAATTTTTACCATGATTAAATGTCATGAATTGTGAAAAACCGAGTTTAAATGTATTTGGCTAAGGTGTGTAAACTTCCGTCTTCAACTGTACTAATCTTAACCTGATCCCACTGATCTTGATGCTATTTATTCAGGTTTTAGTGTTTGTATATGTTCACATACAGTCATGGACAGTTTATTAGGGAACACTCATCTACTATTGGGTCAGACCCACCTTTGCCTCCATAACAGCTTGAAATATTTGGGGCATTGATTCTACAAGGTGTCTGAAACATTCAATGCTCAATTGGTATCAAGGGACCTAGCGTGTGACAGGAAAACATTCCCCACACCACCGCCTCTAGGCTGTACAGTTTACACCAGGCAGGATGGGGCCATTGACTCATGCTGCTTATGCCAAATCCTGACTCTGCCATCATTGTGATGCAACAGCATTCGTCGACTGTCCAGTGTTGGTGACCGTGTGCCCACTGGATCCACTTCTTGTTTTTAGCTGTAGGAGTGGAACCCGGTGTGGTCGTCTGCTGCAATAGCAAATCCGTGACAAGGATTGATGAGTTGTGCATTCCGAGATGCCGTTCTGCACCCCACTGTTGTACTTCACCATTATTTCCTGTTTGTGGCCCACCTGTTGCCATTCTTGCCATTCTCCTTTGACCTTTCTGGTCACTCTCCATATACCTTTCTCATCGACTAACTGTTTTTGCCCACAGGACTGCTGCTGACTGGATGTTTTTTGTTTGTCACACCATTCTCGGTAAACTCTGGACACTGCCGTGTGCGAAAAGCCCAGGAAGGCAATGTTTATGAGATTCTGGATCCGGCATACCTGACACCGGTGGTCATACCGTGCTCAAAGTCTCTTAGGTCACTCGTTTTGCCCATCCTAACATTCAATTGAACAGTAACTGAATGCCTTGATGCCTGTCTGCCTGCTTTATATAGCAAGCCACGGCCACGAGACTCACTGTCTGTAGGAGCGATCCATTTTCGTGAACAGGGTTGTTACCTAATAAACTGGCCGGTGAGTGTATATTTTTACTGTAGTTATTTTCTTTACATTCTGTCCAACCACAAACACACATACTGCACAGACAAACGTGTATTTCACCAAAACATCTGAGGAAAAAATAGAGTCAAGTAACCGGAGAATAGATGAGAGGATGAGAGTGAAAGAGAGAGAGGGATAAAAATAGAGAGAACATTTTTTAGTAGAGTCAGTAGTGACTTCTGAATTTAACCTAGACAAGGGCCAGGATTCAATCCAATCGCTCTTCAAGTTCGCTTTATCGCAGTTTTGAATTTAATCCTGGCCAAAATAGAAGATTGAGTAAAATTAGGGGTAAGGTATTTGTCTTACCAGGAATGTTTCGGGCTGACAATGCAGGCGATCCTGGTAAACATAACATATATTTAATGTTCATATACAGTTTATAATGTAAAGTTTATACTGTAGATTGACAGCCTTTGGTCTTTTATGTACGCCATTGACTCACACCATACATTAAAACTTCTTAGGCCTGAGATCCCGGTAACGGGATCGATACGACAACAGCCAGTGAAAGTGCAGGGCGCCAATTCAAAACAACAGAAATCCCATCATTAAAATTCCTCAAACATACAAGTATTTCAAACCATTTTAAAGATACACTTCTTGTTAACTTTTTAGGGATAGGGGGCAGCATTTTCACTTTGGATGAATTGCGTGCCCATAGTAAACTGCCTCCTACTCTGTCCCAGATGCTAATATATGCATATTATTATTACTATTGGATAGAAAACACTCTGAAGTTTCTAAAACTGTTTGAATCATGTCTGTGAGTATAACAGACCACTTACCTTTGATGATCTTCATCAGAATGCACTCCTAGGAATCCCAGTTCCACAATAAATGTTTGTTTTGTTCGATAATGTCCATAATTTATGTCCAAATAGCTCCTTTGGTAAACAAATCCAAACTCACGAAGCGCGTTCACTAGGAGCAGACAAAAAGTCAAAACGTTCCGTTACAGTCCGTAGAAACATGTCAAACGTAGTATAGAATCAATCTTTAGGATGTTTTTAACATAAATCTTCAATAATGTTCCAACCGGAGAATTCCTTTGTCTTCAGAAATGCAATGGAACTCAAGCCAACTCTCACATGAACGAGCGTCACGAGCTCAAGGCATTTTGGCAGACCTCTGACTCATTCCCCGCAACATGACCAATATCCCACTGTATCTTCAATAGGGAATGAGTTGAAAAACGGACCAACTTCAGATTTCCCACTTCCTGGTTGGATTTTTTTCTCGGGTTTTGCCTGCCATATGAGTTCTGTTATACTCACAGACATCATTCAAACAGTTTTAGAAACTTCAGAGTGTGTTCTATCCAAACATGCTAATAATATGCATATATTAGCAACTGGGACTGAGTAGCAGGCATTTTACTCTGGGCACCTTATTCATCCAAATTACTCAATACTGCCCCCAGCCATAAGAAGTTAATTGCCACACTGTGTGTGCCTGTGGGGGGTGGTGTGTGCGTGTGTGTGTGTGTGTGTGTGTGTGTGTGTGTGTGTGTGTGTGTGTGTGTGTGTGTGTGGTGATGATGATGATGGTAGTTTTGCTCACCGTAGACTTGGTGGTTCAATAAATGTAATGATAACCCGTAGTCGACTTGACTAGATTGTATCCGTTTCTTCCCCTCCTTGGGCTTGTGGGCCACCTGTGAGTCCTCTCCCTGGGGCTTGGTGACCACCATTGAGGTGAAAGGAGTCACAAAGCCGTACTTCAGACAAAGATCCAGGGCCTCCTTCTTCACCTTCTCCTTTGCCGTCCCGCTCAACTGCACCCTGAAACAAACACACACAAACACAGGTATAATAACTGTATTTGCATTAAAAAAATTACAAAATACGATTTTCAAAAAATGTAAATAGATAATCCATTACCGAATGAAACTCTTGTTAATTTGGTGATAGTCTATGTTCTATGAGTTGGGTAAAACATGTATTTTCACCGTGATTTAACATCTAAGATAAGTGGACCGTCAGTGAATTCAGGAAATTGCATTGTGCCACGTTCTCACAATAAGGTTCTTGTCAATGGAGTAATACACATTTCATAATGGTTTTTAAAACATTACCTCTACTCCTGATTGCCATATCAGCCAATATATGGTATGGGCATACTTGTCTAGAACACATACATCCTTTTATATCGTCATGACAAGGTATGTATTTTGCTAAGATGTGGTCAAACTAAACAGTGGACCAAATATTCAACTCAGTTTTTCTTTCGACGTCCATCACGCAACGCAATTTTCTATTCTCCTCCCTTGCCCTGTGTGTGTGTGTGTGTGTGTGTGTGTGTGTGTGTGTGTGTGTGTGTGTGTGTGTGTGTGCATGCGTGCGTGTATTGGATGATGGTAAATTAACCAACGAATTTGAATACAATTTTACATTTTCATGAATTTGATCATATCGGGAGAGGACATTCAGAAAAAGTACGGGACTTGAACCTGCAAAACTTAATGCACTCTATCTGTAACAGATTCTAGTTATGGTAACAGAAGACTGTATTGAGATCGGGCTTTTCTTCAGTGAGAAAATATGCAGAATGTAGGCCCAGTTCCATCTCACTCCATATTCTCCCACTGGGCTTCATCGCCTCACCGTATTTGGATGCTTCAGATTTATACATCCGGTGAAACATCTGGCACCTTGTACTATCTTTGGTATTATTGTGTGTACATTAGCTACACTAGCTAGCTAGAAAGCATGCGCAGAGAGAAAGAGAGAGAGCATTGCATCGTGGGTTTTGTAGTCGACTTGAGCTGCATCAGATTTCCACAACGATTTTCACGTTGCTCTTAATAACCTTATTAAAATGACAAAATGAAACATTTGTTCACAAACAATATTGTTATCATATATTTGTGTTATTTAACACTGTAAAGCATAGGAATGAATGGTTTGGGTGTAATGAACTCTGAATGTTTACGTTTGTGCTTTTCTAATAACCAATTTCTGTGTTCATGTAAGTGACTGATTGGACATGCCTGGGAGAATTCCTCACTGTGGTATCTGCAATTTGGCAGTACGCCCAGACCCTTGTTTTGAGAACTATATCTCAGTTTCAAGGTCTCAGCTGGGAGAGAAGAAAGCCTCGTGAGGTATTGGTCTGTCACATGCATGAACCAGTATTGGTCGGTCACATGAATGAAGCAAATGTTAATGATGACTTAATTATGAATAATGAATAAGCTAAAACATGTCATTATTACTTTCTGTGTACGTATATAAGAGAACTAATGAGACTTCTCTGTTGGAGCTCCTGATCGACATGTGTACATGGTGCATTGGAGTTGGTTCGAACCTCTCCAGCGCGTTGAGAATAAAGGAAGATTCATTTAAAATTTACTTTGAGTGTCCCCGTGTAGAATTTCCACGACAGGTGTATTATTCCTTTAAATTTAATTGAAAGAAATATCATCTCTATTATTCTCTGAATAATGTCCAGTGATTAATGTATGAATCTGAAACATATTGATTGATTTACTTGTTACTTTTACTATCTTCATTTTTGGTCAAAATAACAAGCGTTTTGGTAGTGACATCATCGTTTCGGTTGTGACCTGGCATATAAGGTGCCTTCGGAAAGTATTCAGATCCCTTGACTTTTTCCACATTTTGTTACGTTGCAGCCTTATTCTAAAATGGATTAAATAAAAAAAATACTCAGCAATCTATACACAGTATCCCATAATGACAAAGCGAAAACAGAAATGTTTGCAAAAAAATTAAATATGTATATACATATACAGTGACTTGCGAAAGTATTCGGCCCCCTTGAACTTTGCGAACTTTTGCCACATTTCAGGCTTCAAACATAAAGATATAAAACTGTATTTTTTTGTGAAGAATCAACAACAAGTGGGACACAATCATGAAGTGGAACGACATTTATTGGATATTTCAAACTTTTTTAACAAATCAAAAACTGAAAAATTGGGCGTGCAAAATTATTCAGCCCCTTTACTTTCAGTGCAGCAAACTCTCTCCAGAAGTTCAGTGAGGATCTCTGAACGATCCAATGATGATAAATACAATCCACCTGTGTGTAATCAAGTCTCCGTATAAATGCACCTGCACTGTGATAGTCTCAGAGGTACGTTAAAAGCGCAGAGAGCATCATGAAGAACAAGGAACACACCAGGCAGGTCCGAGATACTGTTGTGAAGAAGTTTAAAGCCGGATTTGGATACAAAAAGATTTCCCAAGCTTTAAACATCCCAAGGAGCACTGTGCAAGCAATAATATTGAAATGGAAGGAGTATCAGACCACTGCAAATCTACCAAGACCTGGCCGTCCCTCTAAACTTTCAGCTCATACAAGGAGAAGACTGATCATAGATGCAGCCAAGAGGCCCATGATCACTCTGGATGAACTGCAGAGATCTACAGCTGAGGTGGGAGACTCTGTCCATAGAACAACAATCATTCGTATATTGCACAAATCTGGCCTTTATGGAAGAGTGGCAAGAAGAAAGCCATTTCTTAAAGATATCCATAAAAAAGTGTTGTTTAAAGTTTGCCACAAGCCACCTGGGAGACACACCAAACATGTGGAAGAAGGTGCTCTGGTCAGATGAAACCAAAATTGAACTTTTTGGCAACAATGCAAAACGTTATGTTTGGCGTAAAAGCAACACAGCTGAACACACCATCCCCACTGTCAAACATGGTGGTGGCAGCATCATGGTTTGGGCCTGCTTTTCTTCAGCAGGGACAGGGAAGATGGTTAAAATTGATGGGAAGATGGATGGAGCCAAATACAGGACCATTCTGGAAGAAAACCTGATGGAGTCTGCAAAAGACCTGAGACTGGGACGGAGATTTGTCTTCCAACAAGACAATGATCCAAAACATAAAGCAACATCTACAATGGAATGGTTCAAAAATAAACATATCCAGGTGTTAGAATGGCCAAGTCAAAGTCCAGACCTGAATCCAATCGAGAATCTGTGGAAAGAACTGAAAACTGCTGTTCACAAATGCTCTCCATCCAACCTCACTGAGCTCGAGCTGTTTTGCAAGGAGGAATGGTAAAAAATTTCAGTCTCTCGATGTGCAAAACTGATAGAGACATACCCCAAGCGACTTACAGCTGTAATCGCAGCAAAAGGTGGCGCTACAAAGTATTAACTTAAGGGGGCTGAATAATTTTGCACGCCCAATTTTTCAGTTTTTGATTTGTTAAAAAAGTTTGAAATATCCAATAAATGTCGTTCCACTTCGTGATTGTGTCCCACTTGTTGTTGATTCTTCACAAAAAAATACAGTTTTATATCTTTATGTTTGAAGCCTGAAATGTGGCAAAAGGTCGCAAAGTTCAAGGGGGGCGAATACTTTCGCAAGGCACTGTATATCTTATTTACATCCAGTTGAAATCGTAAGTTTCTTGTTAACAAACTATAGTTTTGGCAAGTCGGTTAGGACATCTACTTTGTGCATGACGCAAGTAATTTTTCCAACAATTGTTTACAGACAGATTATTTCACTTAGAATTCACTGTATCACAATTCCAGTGGGTCAGAAGATTACATACACTAAGTTGACGATGCCTTTAAACAGCTTGGAAAATTCCAGAAAAATATGTCATGGATTTAGAAGCTTCTGATAGGCTAATTGACATCATTTGAGTCAATTGGAGGTGTACCTGTGGATGTATTACAAGGCCTACCTTCGAACTCAGTGCCTCTTTGGGAAAATCAAAAGAAATCAGCCAAGACCTCAGAAAAATAATTGTAGACCTTCACAAGTCTGGTTCATCCTTGGGAGCAATTTCCAAATGCCTGATGGTATCACATTCATCTGTATCAACAATAGCACGCAAGTATAAACACCATCATACCGCTCAGGAAGGAGACACGTTCTGTCTCCTAGATATGAACAAACTTTGGTGCGAAAAGTGCAAATCAATCCCAGAACAACAGCAAAGGACCTTGTGAAGATGCTGGAGGAAACAGCTAAAAAAGTATCTATATCCACAATAAAACAAGTCTTATATCGACAAAACCTGAAAGGCCGCTCAGCAAGGAAGAAGCCACTGCTCCAAAACCTCCATAATAAAGCCAGACTACGGTTTGCAACTGCACATGGGGACAAAGATCGTACTTTTTGGAGAAATGTCCTATGGTCTGATGAAACAAAAATAGAACTGTTTGGCCATAATGACCATCGTTATGTTTGGAGGAAAACGGGGGAGGCTTGCAAGCCGAAGAACACCATCCAAACCATGAAGCATGGGGGTGGCATCATCATGTTGTGGGAATGCTTTGCTGCAGGAGGGACTGGTGCACTTCACAAAATAGATGGCATCATGAGGATGGAAAATTATGTGGATATATTGAAGCAACATCTCAAGACATCAGTCAGGAAGTTAAAGCTTGGTCGCAAATGGGTCTTCCAAATGGACAATGACCCCAAGCATACTTCCAAATTTGTGGCAAAATGGCTTAAGGACAACAACGTCAAGGTATTGGAGTGGTCATCACAAAGCCCTGACCTCAATCCTATAGAAAATTTGTGGGCA
The DNA here is from genome assembly GCF_045791955.1 of Oncorhynchus clarkii lewisi. Classification (NCBI taxonomy): domain Eukaryota; kingdom Metazoa; phylum Chordata; class Actinopteri; order Salmoniformes; family Salmonidae; genus Oncorhynchus; species Oncorhynchus clarkii. The sequence goes on from NC_092163.1 coordinate 39,388,517, forward strand.
GAACTGAAAAGGCGTGTGAGAGGAAGGAGGCCTACAAACCTGACTGAGTTACACCAGCTCTGTCAGGAGGAATGGGCCAAAATTCACCCAATGTATTGCGGAAAGCTTGTGGAAGGCTACCTGAAACGTTTGACCCAAGTTAAACAATATAAAGGTAATGCTACCAAATACTCATTGAGTGTGTGTAAACTTCTGACCCACTGGGAATGTGATGAAAGAAATAAAAGCTGAAATAATTCATTCTCTCTACTATTATTCTGACATTTCACAATCTTAAAATAAAGTGGTAATCCTAACTGACCTAAAACAGGGGATTTTTACTAGGATTAAATGTCAAGAATTGTGAAGTCTGAGTTTAATTGTATTTGTCTAAGGTACTGTATATGTAAACTTCCGACTTCAACTGTAAGTATTCAGACCTTTTAGTATGAGACTCAAAATGGAGCTCAGGTGCATCCTGTTTCAATTGATCATCCTTGAGATGTTTCTACAACTTGACTGGAGTCCACCTGTGGTAAATTCAATATTGGACATGATTTGGAAAGGCACACACATGTCTATATAAGGTCCCACAGTTGATGTGGGTGCATGTCAACTTGATTGGAGTCCACCTGTGGTAAATTCAATTAATTGGACATCATTTGGTAAGGAAGAAGTTTGGAACCATCAAGGTGGATTGGCCAGACGGAAGCCACTCCTCAGTAAAAGGCAAACAACAGTCCTCTTGGAGTTTGCCAAAAGGCACCTAAAGGACTCTCAGACCATGAGAAACAAGATTCACTGGTCTGATGAAACCAAAGCGGGTCGCGGATCTGTTAATGGTGGGTCGCGACCTGTCAGAGTAAATTGATACGGTCTGTTCAGGGCACTCTCTGCAGTTTTCTTGAAGATCACTCCGTGACCCACACGCTGCAGTGCTGTTGTTTAGCAGAAGTTGATGCGCTGTCAGCCACTGCACCGGCTTGTCATCAAATGTACTCAAGCTAGCCACAGCAGGTTCTGACTGAGCTCGATTGTCATGAAACGCAAATACAGCAATGAGTTTTTCTCCCTTGGTTTAATAAAAACTTTGAGAAATAATGAGGAGTGCCCACAATGTGTTTTGTGCAGTGAAGTGCTTAGTAAAGAGTCTCAAAACAAACTAATTAAAACGACAGGTCCTGACCAAACAGCCACAGCATGACGGTAAACCCAGGAAGTTATTTCAGAACAGGGCAGTATGCCTCAGGAAACAGTGCTCCGACAGTGGTAAGTCAACAAGCAAGGCATTGTTGTCATTTTATAACAGATGATAAGCAGAAATAAGGGAGTGCTATCTCATAGTAGTCGATGTGGAGTTATTTTGAGGTAATATGTACACGTAGGTAGAGTTAAAGTGATTATGCATAGCGATCTCCTGCCTGGCAGAGAAAGCAGTACAGATGTTCTGATCCAGTTTGGCACTATATAAAGTTACCTATGCGAGTCAGGGTTCTCAAATCTGGCATAGTTAAGAAACAAGTAAAGAAACAGACTCAATACTGAGCATAACCTCAGGGTTGCACTGTCAAAATGTCCAGAATAGACCTGCAGTGTGTGTGTGTGTGTGTGTGTGTATGTGTGTGTGTGTGTGTGTGTGTGTGTGTGTGTGTGTGTGTGTGTGTGTGTGTGATGTGATCAATCAGTTTATTCCAGTTCAGAATAAAAATGATTTATTGTATTTTAACAGCAACAATAATTTCTACGGTAAGATGTACAGTAGGCCTGATCATTTTTCATCTGTACTGTTACTTAAGGTTGTACTGAGCATGTGTGTGTGTTCTGTTATCAAAGAGTTCAAAATTCTGACTTGTATTTGAACAGCAACAGTTCCAACCTAGACAGATATGCAAGTGTTTTAAGGGGGAAAATAAACATGAACAGCTATTTATATGGGTATTTCATTGAATTGTTATTTGTCTATGTTGCATTTGTTAATGGACATAAGTGCAATGAAATGTACCAATATGTACGTATAGTTGCATGTTTTCGTAAGCTTGGGTCCCAGGAAAACAGAATTTCTCATTTGGGTCCCAGGCTGAAAAAGGTTGAAGAACACCTGCTCTAGGATGTATTTGCTGTCAAAGGTGCTTCAACAAAGTAAACATGATATTTCCATTTTTTTTTATATACATTTGAAAAATGTCTACAAATCTATTTTTGAAGATGACTGATTACATATTTTATTAATTAAATGTTTATTTGCTTTTGTAAACATTTCATGTTAAAATACATCACAGAATTAATTTTAAACTTCACTCAATGTAACACTTTTGTATGACTTATTATTAGATATTAATATTAGAAATAATATTAGAAATATTGACAGGAATGGGAAAAAAGGTGCTTCTGCATTAATAAGCAGACCAAAGATGGTATTAACGATAAGTAATAAAAATAACTGCACTCCTAAAAGACTATTTCAGACCATAGCCTGCTGAATTTGCTCGATTTTTATAGAATAGTTTTTTGTAGTTGGCACAAATGAAAATGTGGCACTGACTCGCCCATGAATGGAAGTTTCAGCATTGTCTCAATGTGGAGCTTGGCATTTGACTTATGCTCGTGCAGTTACAAACCTGCTAGAGTTAGCAGCAGGCGGATTAACAATATCCACCGTTGTAATACAAATGAAGCCTGAGCTGGTGTGTGAAGCTAACTGAAACTGGTTGGCTTTAGAAAACCCTGAGTAAATCTGGCTTGCTTTGTAGGATACCCCTCTTCATAGACACAGGTGCAAACATACCCAAACACAGACAATGTCATGCAAAGCAAACTCACTCTTTGTCCAGGAGCTGCTTTACAGTGAGGTAGGCCCACAGCCTCTGGATGTGGCTGTCAGACCTGGCTTCAATGGGCTCCTTCGTTGGTAATGTGTCAGAGTACATCACCCTATTGCTTTTCTGAAATAATCAAGACATCCTCACATCACAATACTAAACATTGACTTTATTGTATATATTGACGTTTGACTGAGATGTCTCTAAAGTACTGATACGGAGCAATTTTTTAAATCAACATTTTGTATATTTAAAAAAAAACAAAAGAACATACTAAACAAAGAACAGGACAGTATGGAGTGATCTGACCTATGGTCTTGTAAAGGGGGGGTAGAGCAGAGGTGACCTCACCGATATGGCTATGACTTCTGCGGTAAACATCTCTATGTTGTTGTCGGGGATCTGGCCAGCCACCACAATCTCAGAGCCGTTGTAATACTGGCTGAAGTTGGTTTGGGTCAGGTTAGCCCCACCCAGATATACCATCTGCACGTCCGTCAATAGGGGTGTAGCCACCTCTTCATAAAAGCCCTGTCAATCGTACAGTACAGTAGCCATTAGTCCCACCCCCTTGCTCCTTCTTGTTCCCTCCCAAGTCAACTACAGTCAGATAAACGGAAAACAACCGTTTAAGCCTGCTTAGATGAGATAGGAATTTATTACACTTTATTACACTTTATTCAACTGGCGGTAAGGAGGTGAAAGTGTTAAACATTAGTTTGCAATTTTGTCATGTCAAAACTGTCGCACTAGTATTCAATCCCTTTGTTATGGCCTAAATAAGACCAGGAGTAAACATCAAAGTCTCATAAGTTGCATGGTAATAAAGGTATGGGTAAAAATATCTGACATTATATGGTGAAGTTATTAATTACACTGGATGGTGCCCTGACTCCTGACCCCCGGCGTGGCGGTAATACAGTCACCATAACAGCCCTACCTGTAACTGTGTTTAGACATAGCATATTTAAAACAAGTTGTTGTTTCGTTTTATTCGAATTTGATTCAAATGATTCACTCTGTCTTTTTAGCTCTTATCAATAATGAATTGAATCTTTCTCATTGACAACGTTTGTCCATGGCTCAGACGTGGTGCATTTTACACTAAGCCATTATCAGTGTGAATGTTAACAATATATTTCCATATATTTCCATATTGAACCCATGTAATTACTGTTCAAAAACAAGTTCAATTTAGCAAATATGCGATAGGTCTACATTTTTGAAAATGTTGTTTCCGTAGGCTATTTAACAGACTTGCCTATAACGGACTAACAGTCTAGTTAGAGTTCATTACAATACATAAAAGACCGCAAATACGAAACTTGAAGCAACCACTTACAGTATTTAGCCATGGGGCATGTTCTGATTGGCCAGTGAGGGATCAAGCCTCTACACACCTTCAACTTGTTTATTCATAAAAACCCAGCCTTTTCGTGCCACCACCAGCTACTGGGCTCATAATTCCGGTTGTGAAAATAGCAAAAATATTTCTGACACGCCTCCGAACTTATAGCGCTACCACTAGGACTTAGATTAAAATTGCATTAGGTTTGTTAAAATAAAGCCTTAAAGGTTGGTTCAGCACTTTTGTATTCTAGCTAACGAAGCTCAGTTGGGAATTTTTTTAAATAGTTTTTGTTTGTTTGTTACAGGCTCAAATTTTTATGTTGAGATTTGTAAGAAAGAATTACAGTCCATTGCAGTGCCACACACTGTGTGTTACCTTACCTGCAGCTGCAGAGCAGCATCAGAGTCTGTATATATTCTGCGTCCCACACCTCCGTTCTCCAGCGCCATCTTCTCCAGGAAGTCAAAGTTGACATCCATTCCAAAGCCGAGACAGTAAAGAGGGAATTTCTTACCAATAGCCTCCTTTATGTTCTCATGAATCTTTTCCAGGTTGGTCTCACCTGAGGAAAGTGAGATTGGCTTTCATTGTGTGTGTGTGTGTGTGTGTGTGTGTGTGTGTGTGTGTGTGTGTGTGTGTGTGTGTGTGTGTGTGTGTGTGTGTGTGTGTGTGTGTGTGTGTGTTTTTTTTAATTATCCTTGTGGGTACCAGAGGTCCTCACATGGATAGTAAAACAAAGACATTTTACCAGTCCCCACAAGGAGAAATGCTATTTTAGACTTATGGGTTAGGTTAATGGTTACAATTGGGGTTAGGTTTAGAATTTGGGTTAGGGTTAGGGGTTTGGGGTTAAGGTTTTTGGTTTTGATAAAACATTTTACCTCCCTTTTTCTCCCAAATGTCATGATATCCAATATGTAGTTGCAGTCTTGTCCCATCGCTACAACTCCCGTACGGACTCGGGAGAGGCGAAGGTCGAGAGTCATGCGTCCTCCGAAACACAACCCTGCCAAGCCGCACTGCTTCTTGACACACTGCTCACTTAACCCGAAAGCCAGCCACACCAATGTGTCAGAGGAAACATCGTCCAACTGGTGACCGTGTCATTGTGCATGTTCCCCGGCCAGCCACAGGAGTCGCTAGAGCGCAATGGAACAAGGACATCCCAGCTGGCCAAACCCTCCCCTAACTCTGATGACACTGGGCCAATTGTGAGCCGCCTCATGGGTCACCCAGTCACTGCTGCGACACAGCCCGGGATCGAACCCGGATCTGTAGTGACTTCTCTAGCACTATGATGCAGTGCCATAGACCGCTGTGACACTCGGGACGCCCAAGGTTAGGCTTAGGGTTAAAGTTATGGTTAGGTTAAGGGTTAAGGAGGGTTAGGATGGGAATCAATTATTTGGTCCCCACAAGGATAGCAATACAAAACTGTGTGTGTGTGTACCTGTGGTTGGGTCTCCATCAGTGAGCAGTATAAGAAGGGAGGCTGAGCCCTCTTGTGGGTGTCGTTTCAGCATGGCTGTGCCCTCCAACACAGCAGCATTGATGTCCGTGGCTAAGAAGAGAAGAGAGAGGAAAACACATTATGGATTAGCTGCTATTGTCACCAACCAGGCTGTTGTTCATATCTTCCATTACTTTACCCTGTGTGCCGTTTAAAGGGTTGGTGAGAGCCTTTGTCATTTAAGCCCTTTATCTACTTAACCAGTCAGATAAACTCATGGATACCATTTTAATGACTCATGCATGCTAGCTGTTCCAGTTTACTTCTAGTCATTGCGCTAGTTGGAATTGACTTGCGAAACTACCTTCAACATCCTTAATACTGGACGCAGAGACAGAAAAATGGTATCCATGAGTTCATCTGACTCATGAGTTCACCTTGCCAAAATCTCACTATCCCTTTAAGTGCTACAAAATTCTGCTATATCGTAACTCTGCTGTCAGCTATGTAAATCTTTGAAAATAAGTAAGTAGGTAATGTGGTGCCTACTACGGGTCATACTAGGGTCACAAACGCACCGGTAGTCTTTGCCTGTGGATCTTCTCTTGACCACACAGAGTGGGTCAACTACCACTATGCTGTAGGCCTGGATTATTCTGTGGTATGAGCCTCTTTCCCAGTGAGCGGGACTCCCTCTTCCCATCCTAGGCTGAGTTAGCAGAGAAGCTCTAGGCTCCACTTTATTAACCCCGGTCACCCCTCTTGGTCTATCTCTGCCTGCCGGAGGTTAGCTCAGCCCTTCCTACTGTTAACACTTCAAGGGTAGTTTGTGTCACAGTATATTACGCGCGAGCTGGGGCTATTTTTGTGTACAACACCAACCTTTATTTAACTTGGCAAGTCAGTTAAGAACAAATTCTTCTTTACAATAACGGCCTACACCGGCCAAACCCGGACGACTCTGGGTCAATTGTGCGCCGCCCTGTGGGATACCCAATTACGGCCGGTTGTGAAACAGCCTGGAATCAAACCAGGGTGTCTGAAGTGACGCCTCAAGCACTGAGGTGCAGTGCCTTAGACCGCTGCGCCACTCGGGATAATCCTATATTTACTTATAGTCCGCTCTGCGCCATGGTCCGGCTAACTACGTGTCATCCCGCCTTTCACGCAACCACAGGGCTAAACAATTTTTATAAGCACGGCATAGTCTTAGACATTCCTGCTAGCGGCTGGTCTTCTCTTTCTAGTTTACCCTCCCGGGTGAGTCACACTCGCTGTCCCGGGTATAGGGTTTCAGCTAAGACTAATTTCTTGAAATCATTTATTAGATGAAAGTTTGTCCTTACTCACTTCGTCTGAGTAACGACAAACTATAGATACCCAGTGCTCCTTTTGTGTCTTTTACACAGTTACCCCCTGTGGTTTCCTGTTCGAGCCCACGATATGGTCTGGGGACATCTAAGGTGAACCCCCTGAGCCTGTAGTTGTTACAACGCTACTCTTCTTCTTCAGCATTTTATTCAATTAGCAATTTAATCAGTTAATGAAAACCAGTAACACTTCTCTTTTGGTTCCACAGTTTCACAAATGATGGATTTCATAGTTTTTTTATATGGCAATTATAATGCAAAAGCTTCTAAGTTCTGTTCTGACCTTACACCATAAGTCGTTTAACTTCTAATACATCAATCAGCTCCTGATCCGTCTTCCCCAGAATCTCCTTTCCGCTCTTTCCCTATCGTTTACATTGGTAATTATACCCCTTAATATCCAAGCCCATGCCTCCTTTGACTACAGCCACACAAGACATCCTCTCCCTTAAGCAAAGTTACATAACGCATTGTCTCCTTTACACGTGACGTCTACACAGAGTCAGGTAACACATAGGTAACACATGCTTTGTAGGTGATGACAATCTGTGGTGTCATCTGCTTCATGACCCACATGCCATCAGGCAATTCTACCAACTCCATCCCAGGGCCGAGATCTGACGTGGATTTCGCCATATAAGATGAACCTCCGCCTTCCGGCAGAGGAACATCTGCATACAGTCTACCCGCACCGGTCATTTCTTCTCTGCCTTTGACTGGGTCCTGCCACACTTTGGCTGCAGCTGCTTGTGGTTGAGGCCTTGTCTGTAAGTAATAATTGTACCTCCTCTTTCATGGATGTGTCGTGCGAAGCTCTTGGCAGCCTCCAGGTTGTCCTGGTTGGCCGGCAGCAGCTCCTTCCTCCAGGTAGACACTGAGCTGTCGAACGTGATCAGGCCAAAGTGGTCATCCTCCGCCAGGTCTCCCAGGATCTTCAACAAGGCCTCACGGGTCTGACAGATCGCAGTGCAATCAAAATACAATCAAATGCAACCAATTAACCACTCAATCAATGTGCATTGTCCCCTTCATTGAATATAAATATGTGGTGTATGTGTACATTGCTTAATCGCTAAGCCTTAAGCTGCATTACAACAGGCAACACACACACACACACAAACCTGCTCCATTTTCCTGCCATGCATGGAGCCACTCCGATCAATGATGAAGACCACATTCTTTGGAATGCGTGGTAGGTTACTGGGGGCAAAGTGATGGACAAAATACCCCTCTGCCTCCTGAAGAGGGAATGAGAGACAGTGATTAAAGGATGGGGTAGAGATGAAGGAGTAATGCCAGAAAGAGGATGGAAGAAGTGTACATTGAGATCTCCCATGGATGTTTTCCTGTGGACATCATAGGTGATGACCAGGTCTCCATTCAGGCCCTGCTCTCCACAGCTTTCACACTGGCTCTGCTGCTCCTTGCTGGGGTAGAAATGTACCCAGGCCTGGGGAGGGGTTGGTAGTTTACAGGTTCTGCTTTTTAAAAACACACCCTGCTTTACCCTACCCTGTTAGAATGAGCTAATTCGTATTAGCATTAACATGACCAGAGGTGTGAAAATGTACATTTACTGTATGTAATTTATTTATCCAGAGCAACGTAGGGTTCAGTGCCTTGCTCAAGGGCTCATAGACAGATTTTCTTTACCATGTAATGTATTGGGGTCTGGACTTTTCTATTGGTTAGCTCTACATTACCCTGTTTTGGACATTACCTCTCTAGAAGCAAGGGTTTTGGTGATGGCATTTGCCAGTGCTTCGGTGCTCAGCCCTCCTGTTACCTCCAGGAAGTTAATGCCTGGTCGCTCATTGATGTACACGTCAATCTGGCCATAAGGAAGAGACAGAAAAAAGGAGCAAGAAAATACAACATCAACCCCAATATCAAATGACTCATCAATCATTGATCAATGCTCTCTCTCTCTCTTCTCTCTCTCTCTCTCTCTCTCTCTCTCTCTGTCTCTCTCTCTCTCTCTCTCTCTCTCTCTCTCTCTCTCTCTCACCTTGAAGTCAGCAACAGGTTGCATGGTTCGAGCATGGATCAGCAGCTCGTACTTGCCCAGTCGGCGTTTCAGCAGCTCCTCATAGGTCAGTTCAAAGGTCACCTTACTGAGCGCGGCCACAGTCACAGATGTCTTAAACTCCTCAAGGGTCCTCCCCACTGAACTTTAGGAGACAAAAAGGGGTACCGTCTAATGCAAAACAACACATGCATACTGTAGACACAGATACACAGACACACTAGCCTTTTTTGCCATTTTTTTGTGTAATGGGGTGGAGAGAAAATGCTAAAATGTTTAATGCTAATTTCCTACAACTCTACACATTTTGCCATGACTAATGCCATGTCCATACATTTGAACATGGCATTAGTCATGGCAAAATGTGTAGAGTGACTAACAAAGTCAATGGTGGAGGTCAGGGCCCCTGGACATGTGCCCTGGGTGCCTGGTCAATAATTTGACCATGATTACAGTACTACAAGGTTTAGATGGTCCTGCACACACCCACACACACCTGACTATGCCAGCGCTTTGACCACGAGACACTGCCTGAGTGTACTGCTGCTGAGCCTCCTCCTTCTGTTTCACAATCCCATCATACGTCTGCCCCTCAATGGTCCTGAGAAAGACAAGAACGGCGGAAGAGAGAGAGAGAGAGAGAGAGAGAGAGAGAGAGAGAGGAGGCAGGGTTACTGTATGTGTGAGCATTTTTGTAATATTTGTGTAATACGTGTGTAAACTCATCTTAGACAGTGAAACATTCATGTAGACCTACATTTTGAATTTACTGATGAAAGCATTCTTGGGGATCTTGACATGGAATTCTATTTCCTGTGACTGGTTGATCCGATTGGCAACCCGGCTGGTGATGATAGTGGTTGCATAGCGACTGGTCACTGTGGAGTTGATGTGAAAGCTGTAGATGTCCCAGTCCCTTTTCTATAAAGGAAAATGAAGCACCATCAACCCGCGGCATACCAAAAATGTTAACTTAATGGATAGGACTAAATCAAATACAAACTTTTAAGAGCACATTCAATACCGTTTGAGTTTTGGTTGAGTTGGAGACGCAATTTCCAACATATCAATTATTAATTTATAGACAAACTGGAATTAAAGCTGGATGGAACCATCCATGCAGAAGATACATCTCCTTCAAATGTCGATATGTGGTTAAGTTGACAACCAAACACAATTTGATATCACTAAATATAACATTTTAAATCAATCAGCGCTTGAAACCCAATGCATATTGTATTATCTATTTTTATTTAATTCAGGGTTGAATTGAAACAATAGTTGTTGATGATATAAAGTATTTGCCCCCTTCCTGATTTCTTATTGCACATTTGTCACACTTAAATGTTTCAGATCATCAAACAAATTGTTATATTACAAAAAGATAACCCAAGTAAACACAAAATGCAGTTTCTAAGTGATCATTTTATTTATTAAAGGAAAAAAGCTATCCGAACCTTCATGGCCATATGTGACAAAGTAATTGTTCCCCCTTGTTAAATCATTAATTTACTGTGGTTAATCACATTTTTTGCAAAGCTGAGTTCAATTTCACTAGCCACACCCAGGCGTGATTACTGCCAGACCTGTTGAATCAAGAAATCACTTAAACAGAACTTGTGAAGTAGGCCCAAAGATCTCAAAAAGCAAGGCGACATGCCGCGATCCAAAGAAATTCAGAAACAGATGAGAAACAAAGTAATTGACATCTATCAGTCTGGAAAGGGTTACAAAGCCATTTCTAAAGTTTTGGGACCACAGCGAACCACGTGAGAGCCATTATTCACAAATGGAGAAAATTTGGAACAGTGATGAACCTTCCCAGGAGTGGCCCCAAGAGCGCAGCGACGACTCATCCAAGAGGTCACAAAAGAACCCACAACAACATCTAAAGAACTCCAGCCCTCACTTGCCTCAGTTAAACTTGGTGACAAGGGGCAGTATTTTCACGTCCGGATGAAATGCATGCCGAAATTCAACTGCCTGCTAATCATCCCCAGAAGATAAGATATGCATATTATTAGTCGATTTGGATAGAAAACACTCTGAAGTTTCTAAAACTGTTTGAATCATGTCTGTGAGTATAACAGAACTTAACTAGCAGGCGAAACCCCGAGGACAAACCATTCAGATTTTTTTTTTGAGGTCACTCTCTTTTTTCAATAGTTTTTCATTGGGAATCCAGATTTCTAAGGGACTTTCTTGCAGTTTCTACCGCTTCCACTGGATGTCACCAGTCTTTAGAAATTGGTTGAGGTTTTTCCTTTGTGTAATGAAGAAGTAGCCCTGTTCAAAACGAGGGTCACTTCAAGTGTACTTTCTGGCACGTGACCAGAAAGGTAGTGTCAGTTTGTTTTCTTCCTGTATTGAATACAGATCATCCCGTCTTCAATTTTATTGATTATTCACTTACAAAAACACCTGAAGTTGTATTACAAAAGTAGTTTGAAATGTTTTGCCAAAGTTTACAGGTAACTTTTGAGATATTTTGTAGTCACGTTGCGCAAGTTGGAACCGGTGTTAGCGTCCCACATATTCCAGAGAGGTTTTAAGGTCAGTGTTCATGACTCAACCATAAGAAAGAGACTGGGCAAAAAATGGCATCCATGGCAGAGTTCCAAGGCGAAAACCACTGTTGACCACAAAAAGAACAAACGCTCGTCTCACTTTTGGCAAAAAAAATCTTGATGTTGAGACGAGCCTTTATGTTCTTTTTGGTTAACAGTGGTTTTCTCCTTGGAACTCTGCCATGGATGCCATTTTTGCCCAGTCTCTTTCTCAAAACTTTTGGGGAAATAGTCTGTGGACAAACGAGACAAAAGTTGAAGTTTTTGGAAGGTGTGCATCCCGTTACATCTGGTGTAAAAGTAACACAGCATTTCAGAAAAAGAACATCATACCAACAGTCAAATATGGTGGTGGTAGTGTGATGGTCTGGGGCTGCGTTGCTGCTTCAGGACGTGGATGACTTGCTGTGATTGATGGAAACATGAATTCTGCTCTCTACCAAAAAATCCTGAGGGAGAATGTCATCAGTTTGTGACCTCAAGCCGAAGCGCACTTGGGTTCTGCAGCAGGACAATGATCCAAAACACAACAGCAAATCCACCTCTGAATGACTTAAAAAAAACTAAATTACGGTTTTGGAGTGGCCTAGTCAAAGTCCGGACTTGAATCCAATTGAGATGCTGTGGCGTGACCTTAAAAAGGCAGTTCATGCTCGAAAACCCTCCAATGTGGCTGAATTAGAACAATTCTGCAAAGAGTGGGTCAAAATTCCTCCACAGCGATGTGAAAGACTCATTGCCAGTTATCGCAAATGCTTGATTGCAGTTGTTGCTGCTGGGGGTGGCACAACCAGTTATTTGGTTTAGGGGGCAATTACTTTTTCACATAGGGCCATGAAGGTTCAGATAGCTTTTTTCCCTTAATAAATAAAATCATCACTCAAACGGCATTTTGGTTATCTTTGTGTAACATTTAAATTTGTTTGATCTGAAACATTTAAGTGTGACAAATGTGAAGAAAAAATAAGAAATCAGGAAGAGGGAAATACTTTTTCACAGCACTGTATCATTGATGTTAAATGAGTGATAAAGTATGGTGACATTTAACTGGTCTCTATTAAACCTACCCTTTGGAACGACTTCAATAGCACCAGTGAATCTGTTTCATTGTTAAGTGGAGATATCTCATCGATTATTCGCACGATGGAATATTGGTAACAGTCATTGACAAATATCATCGCTGGGCTTGGATAAAACCCTGGATGGGAGACCAAAGGAGAGCTGTAGATACAGATAAATTCGCCAGTAGGAGGTGCTGCCCAGCCTATAGTTTTTGTTCTGACAGTTGATTGAACGTTGAAGAGCTGGCGTTGTTTTAAAGGTACAAATTCAACATTTTTTGGGGGTCTGAAATTTGGTTGCCATGATGACATAATCCTGCGGTTGAAATTTCCCTCTCAAAACAGTGTACGTGGATTACTTTTTTTTCAAATCCAATGTATTTTCCATGTAGATTCCATGTCACAACACATTGACAAACTACGTTGAAACAACGTTGATTCAACCAGGTTGTTCCTAGTGGGCACACTGTTTACTCTCTCAACATATGAATACATATGCAGTCTTTTTCTTGTGTGTGTCACAGTATTATAAAAATAAAAAAAACGAAATGCTTAGTTGGAATTCCAATGTAGTTTTTAAGCATTACATTTACCAATTACCATTACAAATTAGCATTTAATGACTGCATTTATAATTTTTGCGTCCTGATTTAGGATTTAGAGATTGCATTGTAGAATTAGCACTGATAACCCTCTATAATATGTTGGCATGCTGCTGCTTGACACTGACACGCACAACAAAAAGGTCTACATCTGTACACTCACTCGCGTGTGAATGTGTACGCGTGAGCGTCTTGTTTTGCACACTTTGTACAAAATAATAAAATGCACTACTACAGGTTATTCCTTAACGTAGCTCTTTATTAGCTAGCTATAACTGGCATGTTCACGTATCGCCAACCAGGATCAAACTGCCCATGACCTAACCATTTGGGTGGTCTTAAATAATCATAGCACAGTATGATATGGCGGTAAAATGCATCCAATTACACATATGAATATTACAGTGAGGAGCCAGGAGAGGGTGTCTGTTTAACAAACATCTCCTGTATGTTTGTAATTAAGAGGACCTGGGCAAGCAGGCAGAGCCTAATGTTTCTCACACACAGGGATATAAGCTTGCACTTACACACACAGAGAGGGTATTACGTACGAAATATACCCTGTAAACAAAACTATGTAGACAGTGACTGGATTTCTTGTGTTATAGGATCTTTGGTGAGGACATATCTTAGGGTCAACATGGGGAAGGTGAGACGAGTGCAGCAGAGGAGAACACTGTCACATGGGATTCATATTGATTGAGCTCTGAAATTGATTAAACGTCCCTTGATTCACAATGCCATCCCACTCCATATGCATTAAGTGTGTGTGTGTGTGTGTGTGTGTGGCTGGCGTAACAGTACTAGTACTGTATGTCCAGCCATGGTGGTCTATAAAAAGGGTCTCCCCCTTCATTCCTTTCTTTGTTTACTCTCATGCCTTTCATTCCTTTTAACATTATTCCCACCTCCTCAGTAATGGATGCCAGTGTTTCTCTCTCCGTCCCCTTCTCTCTCCTTGTACTCTTTCTGTCTGTGTGAACAAGGGCTTATCGGCGGCCCTGTCACTCTCCACTTCCACTATTCAGCCCCTGACCCCCCCCACTCGGATAATTACTCCCCTCCCCTTCTTCCTCCACCGCCCCAGCTCCCAGCCTTCAGTGGGCCCACTCCACCTCTCTCTCGCTCTCTCCTTACTTTATCACTCAATCTTTCTCTACCCTTTACTCTCCCTATTTACTTTCCTTTTCACCCCCCACCCTGGTCAATACTCTCTCTCCCTAGCTGTCACAGGCCCTAAGTGACCTAGGGATCGTCCATGAGGGTCAGGGGCGAAGGGGGATGGGCGTGGCGTGTGTGTGTGTGTGTGGGGTGGGGGATGGTATGTGAGTCTGGAAAGACAGAGGTTAGTTGGATGGCAGACAGTGCCCATCACCTGCTCTGTTGTTTACATACTGTAGATCCAGAACATACTAGGGGCAACAGTGGGCACTGTTGTCCTTTCTAGACAAACAAACGCCTGGGGTGAAAGAACGACTGGTCAATGCTTTTTCTCATTTGAGAGTATGTGGGCATGTATGAGTCTCAACAGTGAGCACTGTTGCCCCTAGTGGTCGGTTTCTAAATCATCACCTGATGTCCTCAGACATTGATGGACGTCAAATACTGACTTGTATCACGGGTGACCTGGCTGTTGTCACTGTGATCATACAAGTAGGTTCAGCTATGCCGGCCATGTGGAGTGTTTTCAGAGTGTTCTGGATCTACAGTATGTAAACAAGGGAGCAGGTGATGGGCCCTGTACAGTCTGCCATCCAACTAACCTCTGTCTTTCCAGACCTCTTACCTTCAAATAGGTTTTGGTTTTAATAGGGCGTTGTGGACAGGGATAGCGAATAGGCGTAAGCATCTGCCTCTGATAATAAAGGTTGCAATTTCCAATCCAGTGATATATATATATATGTATATATATATATATATTTTTTTTTTGCCTATCCCAAACCTTAACCCTAACCTGAGAAATCATGAGTTAATGCTTACACTTAAACACTTCGAAATGTGACGTTTGCAACAACTTCGTAATTTGACGTTTGAGAAGCATGTCTGAACGTCTAATTCTGAAATGAGACTGTGCGAGCTAGTTGATGAGCAATCCCACCATTTACAAATACATAATAACCAGCAGAACTCACGATTAGGTTATCTGAAACCTGATTGGTTTCGCACTGACTACACCTACTTTTTGTTTGACTGCCCTCTACACGCCAACATACTCTCAAATGAGAAAAAGCATTGACCAGTCGTTCTTTCACCCCTGGCATTTGTTTGTCTAGCTAGGAGACATGGCGCACAGTCTTTTCAAGGGACTGGAAAGGGTAAAGTAGCAGAGCAACCAGGACAGCTATAGACTTCACTTAGTCTAACTGTCTCGCTCAATCTGACCCCTTCAACATGAGGTATCTTGAACTGATCTATTTTGTGCTTTCTGTGCACCCAAAGCTGCGATCAAAAGACACATCTGAGCTGATGTAACTAATCAAACATACACGGTCACATTTACATGCAGGCAAATCCACACAATCGAAAACAATTTACATTGACATTTTAGTCATTTAGCAGATGCTCTTATCCAGAGCGACTTACAAGAGCAATTAGGGTTAAGTGCCTTGCTCAAGGGCACGTCGACAAATTGTTCATCTAGTCGGCTCAGGGATTCGAACCAGCAAAGTTTGGGTTACTGGCCCAATGCTCTTAACTGAAACGAACTACAAAAATCTCTGAAACTGGAAACACTCATCTCCCTCACTAGCTTTAAGCACCAACTGTCAGAGCAGCTCACATATTACTGCACCTGTACTTAGCCCACCTATAATTTAGCCCAAACAACTACCTCTTTCCCTACTCTATTTATTTTATTTATTTATTTATTTTGCTCCTTTGCACCCCATTATTTTTATTTGTACTTTGCACATTCTTCCACTGCAAATCTACCATTCCAGTGTTTTACTTGCTATATTGTATTTACTTTGCCACCATGGCATTTTTTTGCCTTTACCTCATTAGCTCACATCGTATATGTTGTTCTCAACTTGCCTACCTGGTTAAATAAAGGTGAAATAAAATTTAAAAAATAAACTGCTAGGTAGAGTACCTTCCCCACTGTTACCTGTGTGTGACCCTACCTTATCGGTTGGTGCTGTGGTAACGCAGGCCAGCAGCAGCCCAAGGAGGCCGACTCCTACAGAGACTCCCTTCATCATGACCTCCGCAGAAATGAAGTCCCACAAAACCTACCCAGCCTTTTAAAGAAGAGCACAGGATATTATTGGCCAGTAAACAGAGAGTACACAGCAGTCAGTCATTCATCCACCATTTACTGACTATGACGTGCTCGTGTTGAATTGTAGAAGTAACATCTTAAAATAACGTCCTAAAGGTTGGTTCAGCACTTTTATATTCCAGCTAATGAAGCTCAGTTGGGATTTTAAAAAATTGTATTTGTTAGACTCAAATTATTTATGTTGAGATTTGTAAGAAATCATTATAATCCATTGCAGTGCCACACACTGTGTCACCTTACCTTCAGCTAATGGTCACGTGAAATTTGACTGCCGTCATGACTCATGATCGCCAGTGTGGCATTAATACGTTCACCGTAACAGCCCTATTCAATACTAAACATATATTTCAGAAAATGTGAAAATAATGGTTGTGGGACAGGATAGATAGCTAGCCATATGCTAGCTATGGGGATTCGTTAAAGACCAAAATAAGTCTAAAGTCCAACACAAAACAGTCACAACCAAAACAATTTGCTTTGTTTTGCTATTGACACTTGATTGTTAATTGACTTTCTTTACATTTATTGAAATGAAAAAACATCTGATATGATAATCTACATTAAACACATAGATAAGTGTTTATATTTTGGATCCTATTGATTGTGATAGTATGTCAATCACATGTGCCACATTAGTTATGGTATCAATTAAGTCAGCAACTAAGTTCACAATGTGTACAGCATACCAGGTCACTACGGAAACTCCTCTTATTTTGCCAAAACAAAGATAGGAAAAGAGACAATTTAAACATCTAACAAACAACATAATTTATAACATACATAAGAAATTACATCAATCAATACATTTCAGAATCATACAATCAACATTGAACATTTTACAGAGAACAATAGAGATTATATTTCTCTAAATTCAGTTTAAAGGTTTTGATAATCAGGGAAAGAAATCATGTTTTTAAATTATGTTTTTTGTACATTTTGAAAGCAGATAAAATGTCCCAAATTAATTTGTAATATAAGTATGTACATGCTTATGTATATATGTGCATGCTTATTTATATATGTACATGCTTATGTATATATGTGCATGCTTATTTATATATGTACATGCTTATTTATATATGTGCATGCTTATTTATATATGTACATGCTTATTTATATATGTGCATGCTTATTTATATATGTACATGCTTATTTATATATGTGCATGCTTATTTATATATGTGCATGCTTATTTATATATGTACATGCTTATTTATATATGTACATGCTTCACCCTTTACTGCAACTTCTTTGACAATTTTTTTGGTAGAGACAAATTTTGTGCCTGGTAAGGAATTCAGTAAAATATTTTAAAAAAATATGCAATACAAAGAAAGTGTGTGAGTAGTAGATACAGTATGTCTATCTGACATATGTTGTAGGACGTGCTGAAAGTTTGGTAAAAATAGAACACAACATTCATTTTTTTCCAAACCACAATTTGAACCACTTTGGTAAAATGACTCATATAGTGCAGTACTTTAGGTAATAGGGTGCCATTTGGGGTGTAAACTTGGACTACAGAAGTAATACAACCAGTGGCTTGGGAAGGGATGTCAGGCTTCCCCCAAAAATGTACCAAGAAACATTTTATGAAAACATACAATCATTCATCATTTATCTCTCTGTGTTTCATAATTGTCCTTCAATTCGCAAGAGGCTGAATGTATCTCACAGGAGAAAACATCAGAGTGTGCGAAACTGCTCCCCTCTGTCTCTCTACGTGTAGGCCAATTATCTGAGGCTGTCTGGTCCAAATGAGTATGACATTGTTACCGCCCGTAGCATTTATTACGAGAGAAGCCATAGACCATTTGCCCTCCCTTGACAAAAAAGTATAAAACAATAGCCAATCAGCTTTAAGCTAAACTGAGCAAGCTCAAATATGAATGGTACTGGCGCACCAAAAAAAAAGTGTCAAGGAAAGCCAGCTTGGATTTGGCGTCTCTCCTATCAAATCGCATTGAGTATACATCATTGACCGAAACGACTTGAATTGTTGCATCTCGTTGTGTTGCTGTCCTTCGTTTTACTTAATTCTCCGTACTGGCTAATGATTATAACGGCGATTCTGATCCAACCATTAATTCATACATTGTTGTGCCCCTGGCCTGAGAGGATGGAAGTTTGAATACGTACCTAGATATAGAAGGCTAACATTGCCCATAAATGCAAGTTAGGCTAGTGAGCAAGCATTTTAGCCAGGTAGCCTAGGACAACACAAAATAAAGGAGTGTACTGTACACTATAAAAAATTAGGGGTTCAACAAGGGTTCTTCTAAGATCCTGAAAGTTCTTGGCACTGAAAATTGCCCCCAAAAGTTTATTTCAAGAACCGCATAGGAGGTGGGGTTCCTCAAGGAACACCCTTAGTTGGTGGGGTTCTTGCAGGAACTTAACTGCCCAACTGATATATTTGGATTTGAAAGAACCGCAGGTGCAGGCACTTAACTGAAAAATGTAAAGACCTCCTCAATTTAGGGTAAGGTTTGTCCCTTGTATGATCGAAATGTATATTGTTTTATGATGATAGCATCTATTTTTTTATATTTGTGCAAATCTTTCTAAACAGAAAATAGACACAATTCATTGGATATCAATCAACAAAGAGGTACAAATATGTAGGCTATAATAATATGTTGAAGGCTAGCTGTATTGGGTGCAGATGACTGAACTGCTCACTTTTGTGGTTGCAGGTATACAGAGGAGGAGACATACACATGTATGTCAATTGGTATTGGTATGTTATGCAGATCACATTTACCATCCTCCTCCCTTACCTCTTCAATGAATATCCCATAGGCCTCTCTACATTATGGACACTGTCGCGATACGAAACCTTCAGCCCCGCCCCTTGGCCGGCAGCGGGGTGCTATAGAGATGGTTAGCGTCCCGTTCCCTGGATTGGACAGGGCACTATAGATACTTCAGGTTATCTCGGTATAACCAGGACCGCTCGCGTAGCCCTGCCTCTCTTTCTATATCGAAGCGTTGTCCGCGTAGAGAGGTCTTTTGCCTTGTCACTCTCAACGGTCTAGCTCTAGCTGGGATGTGTGAACCCCACCTTTAGCCTCTAGACTCTTTGCTTCACCACTAATTGGTCCTTTAGTTGTTATTAAGCACTAGTCCTACCAGTCTCTATATGATTTCCCTGTGGTTGAGTATTTCCCCTATGTGATGTATCTAGTTTAAAGTATGAAGACCTTTAGTCAACTTAGTCTCACTACTCTATCCGTCGGCTATGTATCGCTTGGAAAATAAAACTTAGATAGATCGATAAGACAATTAAATGAATCACTACTGGACACACCTTCCTCCTTGTCTTTTAATGGTAACTCATTCTGTCATAGAGCATTGATCCCCGTTTCCAGTGCCCCGGTAGCGGGGAGTGTCAGAGTTGTTATCTCCCATGCCGTTAACTGTCTTTGAGAGAACCTTTTACTCGAGACAAAATGAGGCTACCGTTTATTTTTGAAAACACTCTGTTTTTTGTCTTTTACAATCAAACACACTTCAAAATACACAATTTGTTACTCGGTCACACACAGCGTTAATCAAAAACATGCAAATGACTTAATGCTCTTATAAAATGCCTGGTACAATGATAACACTTATCTCTATATTTAAATACTTATAATAGTTATTTAATTACCTTTGAGAGATGACGAGGAGACCCACGAGATCAGGAGCAGAGTTTCAATCGGTCAGAGTTCTGTTAAGAATTTAGATAGGTAGCGACTCCCCTCTACTGGCTGAGAGGTTGAATTGGAGTCGGTGCTTTACTAAATTGAGAGATTCAAGTTTGGCTCGGATGGGAGAACCCGCTGGTGATTCTCTGCCCCAAATGGAATACCAAAAAGTCTGTGTCCGCAACGAGGTCGCGATACTGAGCTCAATCGAGAGGCTACAGAGAACTCTCTGGATATATTTGCATCAGCACCCACGTACCTGGCGCAAAACCACAGGGTCAATTCAGACATCCATGAGGGAAAGCAAGGGATAACCTTAAGGACTAGAGTGCCTCTCAACCCTGTTGAACTACCGCAGTGTCAGTGGCTCGCAACGAGGTCGAGATGCTGAGCTCAATCGAGAGGCTACAGAGAACTCTCTGGATATATTTGCATCAGCACCCACGTACCTGGCGCAAAGCGACAAAACAGCTGTTCGATAGTTAAACGGTATATCGGAGAGTTACTTCTCAGATCCAACAAGTTAGAATCTTTTAAGTAATTTGAGTCAGGTGTCAATTTACCCGAAGTCAAATGGTTGTCTAAATGAATTCAGAATTCAAGAAGTCAGCGCCAAAGTAATGGCAAATGTCTCTTTATATACCTTTTGATTCTCTGCACCCGATACGCTGCTCCTCCCATTGCCTCAGAGCAGAGAGGGTGATGACATATCTTACAACAGGAAATACTTTTCTTACAGTGCATATATGGGCCTCTGGTTATGACAGAGCCTATTACTCTAGCAACAATGAGGAAATACTTTTCTTACAGTGCGCATATGGGCCTCTGTTTATGACAGTGCCCTTACTCTATCAGCAATGAGTCTATCAGCTGTTCCCATTCAGAGGTGTCACTTGAGGCAGAGGGTGATTCTTCCTGACACCAGTCAGACTGGCCTCTGTTTGACACCAGTCAAACAGAGGCCCATATGCGCACTGTAAGAAAAGTATTTCCTCATTGTTGCTAGAGTAATAGGCTCTGTCATAACCAGAGGCCCATATATGCACTGTAAGAAAAGTATTTCCTGTTGTAAGATATGTCATCACCCTCTCTGCTCTAAGGCAATGGGAGGAGCAGCGGATCGGGTGCAGAGAATCAAAAGGTATATAAGAGACATTTGCCATTACTTTGGCGCTGACTTCTTGAATTCTGAATTCATTTAGACAACCATTTGACTTCGGGTAAATTGACACCTGACTCAAATTACTTAAAATATTCTAACTTGTTGGATCTGAGAAGTAACTCTCCGATATACCGTTTAACTATCGAACAGCTGTTTTGTCGCTTTGCGCCAGGTACGTGGGTGCTGATGCAAATATATCCAGAGAGTTGGTTGGCTTGAGTCGTCTTCTGGTGGCTTTGCCCAATCCGGTATTTCAGTAGGCGAGGTCATCTCTGTCTCTACCCTTGGTGGGTGAGACAGGTGAAGAGGACCAGGAGGTAGATCCATTTGGCGTTTTACTACACCCTCTCCAGGATCTACCCCGGTCCCTCTTCTCTTAGTGCCCTTAACCGGACTCTGATCAACTCTGGTAATTCCTAGCACTAGTCCGTCTGACCTAGCCGTTATTCCCCATACTGTTGCCCAGCTACTATGTCCCGGCATGGTTCCTTCAGGGTCAGCTCTGACCCTCATTCTCAAATATACACCATCTATATGTCTACTTCTAGTAGCTATTCTACCATGTTTAAATATACTAGCATATTCTCTCTCCATAGGCCAAACCTCATCTTCGTCCTCGCTATACCACTCCTGCCTTTTTCTAGCGCAACTCTGACAACATAAGCATCTCTTGCAAAGTGGCATAACACTAACACCATCCTTATTGCCCCACTGGCAGGTGTACTTTCCTCTGGTTCCTGATTCACAGCCTGTGCATCTTTGAACCCGTCTCTGTTGTCCTTCTTCTCCAACCTGTTGAATAGGTCTCATAAGCCATTCCATGCAATTCAACAGTGCCAGTTCTCTTATCCCAGTCTACTTCTTGTCCCTTGTAAACCATTGTTAAATTTAACTCTTCTGGCTCTTCTACATGCCCCCATTTGTCTCCCTTGTTTACCATGGGTTTTAGTTTTGGCCACTTATCTCTGCGGGCTAGACATAACATACATACGTTGTCTAATATCCGTCCTCTTAACATTAATCTCCCGCTGAGTACCCCTTCAGTACTTCTATCACATGAGCCACGTGTTTTAAGAGCGGCAGGGTGAGGAATTATTATTACTGGTGCTATCCACCCTACAGGATAATCGCTAGTGTCTGGTAACTCAGTCATAACCTTACGTTCTAATTCTTGCCATCGGGTCATTACTCTGTGCCCTATTGGCCTATTAACTTCTTCTTCTTCCCAATCTTCTCCCCCGCACTGGATGTCTTGCATGGGGCCCTGGAGAAAGAAAGGTTATTCTCCTATTGTCTACCTTGCCCCTTCCTGGTTCTCTTTTTGTCCCTGCGACTTTGAGGCCCATCGTTCCCCTGGGGTTCATTCTGGGTCAGAGCTCCTACAGCTTTTTCTGCGGCCAGGGTCAAGTCGGCCAGTCTATGGCCTAAGACTGCGAGGTTCTCCCTATATCTTAGCTCTAACTTTGTGTCTGGACCATTCCTTTCAGGCCCTCTTTGCTGGGGTCTGGGGGGCACTGAGGTAATACAAGTGTGCCCGTAAGAATGTCTATGATTCCCTGGCTCCCTAAGCCTGAACCCATTTTGCCTCCTAAGGCCTCTTTGGGTTCCTCTTCTGTGCTTCCTACTGAAGTCAGCCAGGGTTTCACTTCCCCCTGTCTCAGTAAACCCAATCACTTTGGACATTGGCTCTCTCCTAGCCTTTCTAATGGCTATTTTATCGTCTGCGCTAGGGAACCAGTGGTCCTTTATGGCCACATAATTGCTTAGGTTCCACTGGTCACAGCTGAGTCTTTCCCATTTTGGTGGGAAGATTTGGCAACTCAGTAGTGGTCCAGCACTCTCGTACATGAACCATGGGCTCTGTTTTAGCATGGTGAGGTCTTCCTGAGACCAATGGGCTTCCAGGTCTTTGACTACCAGAGCCTCGTCCCACTGCCCGGTCAGCGTACCATTTCCTATATCCCCAGCCACCCTCCGGTGGTTAAGGGTCAAGGTTCGGTATCCCGGCTTTCTCCATGCCTTTCTGGGCCATGATTCGCTTTTCCAGAGATTCAGGTTGGCTCCGTTGGGACTCAACTTCCTGAACCATCTGTCCCCCTCCTCTGTTACTGGCCCCGTGGCTCCCCACGAAGTCACTGGGCCCGCATAAGTACCAATGGGGTCATGGTTACGCCTAATGCGGTATGCTACACCCCCTTGGTAACAATGAGCACATATGAAGGTGGTTCCGCCTAACACTACCCCGTTGGTAGAGTCTATCCCTAGTGGCAATGGTTCCAATTGGCCACAACCCCCACAATTTGTATATGCCTTAAGGGCATATAACTGTCTTACCCACAGGTCTATGAACCATATCCTACTCTCCTCTACCTCTATTAACACCCCTGCTTCCCCTATGGTTTCTGTCACTGGGGGGGGGGGGGGGGCGCTATGATTTTAGCCATCCTTACCCCATCCCAGGGCTCGGCGTATTCCTCCTGGCCCTGCTGGGAGTAGGGGGGAAAAAGATGGGTAAACACAATCCCCAAACTACTTTCAAAATGTTTGTGGGCCACCCCATTTCTTCTCCACAACTTAGGGTCAATAGGACAGTCACCCAGAGGACCAGTGGGACGGCCTTTAAGGCTGTGTTCAGCTGATCTTTTGGTTTCAGTTTTCTCATTAATTTGACTATTTGGACACATAGCACGCCAACTAGGCCTACTTCAATGACCCGTGCCACATAGTCTATTCCAATTATGGTAGCACACACAGGTTTCAGTTTACCGTCTGTTCCGTTTTTCTCTATTGCACCTATTTCACTTACTACAGTCATAGCTGCTGCTAAAGCTTCTAAGCATAGACAGACCAAATAATATTTTCCTAATATTGTGTACATTCTCTGTATTAGTATTATTGGTACTACGGACAACATTATTCTTTGTCCCATCGTTAACCCTAGTCTAGCAATGGCCACTAATGAATTGATAAATAGAGTAACCCAAGTTACTAAGCCATTATTATGCCTATTTTCCCATGCTATTTTCCAAAAAATTACGAGAATTAATATTTGACAACAGATGTTTTCCCATACCTGGTCCGAGAAGGGACTGTATGCCTCAGTCGAGTTGTCATGGTCAGTTTCGTTGGAAGTCATGGTAGAGGATATCTTTAAGTTTCACGGCCTAAAGTTAATCTGGTTGTTGAGTTGCGTTGTGTGAAGAGCAGGATGCTTCTGTGTCTCCGAGCAGGGAAGTGTTTGTGGTCTGAGCTATTGGGGGCTCTCTTATATATTCACCTTCCTGCCCCTTAAACTTGAGTCACAGCCGTTCCTCTCGGGGTCATGAGCAGTACGTCTTGCTCAACAGGGACTGCTGGTTCCTGTCTTCTAAGAGGGTGCACTCTCTCATATACCATGCTCCAGATGATCAGTCCCTTTATCAACCATCTGATCCCCTTAAAGGTTGACCAGATGATTTTTAGGGCCAGTTTACTTATTTTGCCCATCAGTTTAAACAGCCCTCTCCATATTCTCTTGAACACTTTGTCTATAGGTATGCCCATTTTTTTGGCGTACCCTAACGCTGTCATTATCACTATGACCATGATTATGCCCATACCGATGTATAACCCTAACATGAACTTGGCTTTCACCTGACCCCACCAGGTTACTACCCCAGACCATGTCTCAACCAATTGCTTGTTTAACTTGGTTGAATGGTTTTTCAATGATATCTTTAGCTGCTCTTGTCAATCCAGTAGTGAAACCTCCCCAGGCTTTTGCTATCCAGTTCCCATAGGCCCCTTGAGTTTTTTCTTCATCCAAATACCATTGTATCCCATTTACACCTTCTGTCCAGAAGTTTTCTCCTAGGATATTAAGTTGTCCTGACCTCCATTCCTTAAAAGAGAAACACTATTTTTTATTGTCTGACATCCTTGAGAGATATTATTTTTACTCTCTTGTTCCCCGCAGCTAGATTTATTCCACACCATAGTTAGGTTATTATTCCAATCGGAGCTAGTACTCCATTTATCAGCCCACTGAGTTTCTGCCGGGGACCACATTAACTTTGTGGCCCAGTTTTGGTAAGCCTTCATAAACCATTTCCTACTGCTCGTCTTCATCATGAATCTGGAGTGCCTTGCTAAGGCCGCATTGGTTCTCAGTGCTTGGTCTCTAGTACCGGGTATGTCTCCTGGGTTGACATGGAATTTTAATCCTACATAACAGGCTAGCTGTACGTACCCTCCGGTGGAGGGAGTGGGGTCTAAGGGCCTCTTATGCCACCCTAGACTGTCCGGGTCATACAGAGCCGTTACAACTGTACTGCTGGGTTTAAGTGTGGTTGTGTTAGTAGACACTAGAGCTTCTTGTAGATCTATCTTGGCCCTTTTCATTACTGTGCCCGTGGTGTTCCATTTTTGCAAGGTTAAACCGTGCATCCATACAAAAGTATCGTTATTTACCTGTCCTATGGCAGGGAAACTATAGCCATGGAAGTTCACTGGTTCCATAAAATACTCAGGATCTATATTTCTTGGACTGCGTACGGATCCTACCGCTAATTTTCTTTGAGGGCAATATTTAACGCTACCAAATGCACTTGGCCTAGGGGCATTTAGGTTGGCTGCCGCAAAACGAGGACCTACCCCTACCATACCTTCTTTTTCTGGGATGACTTTTATTAGAACCCAATTTCGTATTACTACGAGGTCTGCCTGCCTTGACGGCGCTGAAAGAAATTCACTCCTGTTAATTAACATATCTTCACCTTGAGGTTTGTATAAATTTCCTATTTAGTTATAAACTCTATAATATTTTCTAGTTTCCTCAGGGATTTTTTTTTCTCAAAGAGTAGACTCTAACCCGCCATTGCTCTTTACCTCAAGATTTAATTTAGATTTCCTATTTAGTTATAAACTCTATAGTACTTTCTTATTTCTCAGGGATTTTTCCTCATACAACGCCCATAGTGACACTTAGGCACTATGTTAGCTTTACTTTCCCAAGGAAATAATACAATTTCAAAGTAGTTATACACTTTGAATAGAGACTGGTGTTCCTTAATCATTTTATAATTAATTTCCACCTGTTCCAACAATTTCTAGTGAAGTTGATCAGTCTTCACGGGAAATTCTTAGGATTCAGGGCTATTTGCCTAATCCTGTAATTGGAGGGGCCGTCTGTTCCCTCTTGGTCAGCGGCCCCAGGGTATTCCTGGTACGCACATTGCGAGCCTAGTGCTGAGCAGAACTGCCTTTTGCCTGCGTATCATTTCCTGTTCTGTACCATTATTTTCTACCCTACTTTGCTCCTCATGAGCTGCCGTAGTATCTATGGTAGTTGCCATTTAGGGTTATTTTCTGGAATTTTTTATCATCCCAGAAAGTTTGCCTTCCTTCTATTCCCAGAAGATGTTTTATGGCTGTCTGGTCTACCGTTCTCAGTTTACCCCATGGTAAACCCGGTAAGACGAAACATCCTAATGGTTTGCAAGGTAGAGCACTAGCTCGCCTATTTTTTTGTAATTCCTCCTCATCCGCAGGGAGAGCCCATGCTCTCTCTGCGTCTGGGTAGGTTGGTACTGCCGTAGCCATATCTCTGACTCTTTAAAGATACCTACTTTAGTAATGGTTTGGAAATAGAGCGCTGGTAGGGGCCGTTAACTCAGGTAGTAGTAGAGTATTAAATAGAGGTGTTGGGCGCCAAGTGTCGCGATACGAAACCTTCAGCCCCGCCCCTTGGCCGGCAGCGGGGTGCTATAGAGATGGTTAGCGTCCCGTTCCCTGGATTGGACAGGGCACTATAGATACTTCAGGTTATCTCGGTATAACCAGGACCACTCGCGTAGCCCTGCCTCTCTTTCTATATCGAAGCGTTGTCCGCGTAGAGAGGTCTTTTGCCTTGTCACTCTCAACGGTCTAGCTCTAGCTGGGATGTGTGAACCCCACCTTTAGCCTCTAGACTCTTTGCTTCACCACTAATTGGTCCTTGAGTTGTTATTAAGCACTAGTCCTACCAGTCTCTATATGATTTCCCTGTGGTTGAGTATTTCCCCTATGTGATGTATCTAGTTTAAAGTATGAAGACCTTTAGTCAACTTAGTCTCACTACTCTGCCCGTCGGCTATGTATCGCTTGGAAAATAAAACTTAGATAGATCGATAAGACAATTAAATGAATCACTACTGGACACACCTTCCTCCTTGTCTTTTAATGGTAACTCATTCTGTCATAGAGCATTGATCCCCGTTTCCAGTGCCCCGGTAGCGGGGAGTGTCAGAGTTGTTATCTCCCGTGCCGTTAACTGTCTTTGAGAGAACCTTTTACTCGAGACAAAATGAGGCTACCGTTTATTTTTGAAAACACTCTGTTTTTTGTCTTTTACAATCAAACACACTTCAAAATACACCATTTGTTACTTGGTCACACCCACTTACCCTAGTAAAACTGACTATCCTACCGATCCTCGACTTCGGCGATGTCATCTACAAAATTGCTTCCAACACTCTACTCAGCAAACTGGATGCAGTTTATCACAGTGCCATCCGTTTTGTCACTAAAGCACCTTATACCACCCACCACTGCGACTTGTATGCTCTAGTCGGCTGGCCCTCGCTACATATTCGTCGCCAGACCCACTGGCTCCAGGTCATCTACAAGTCCATGCTAGGTAAAGCTCCGCCTTATCTCAGTTCACTGGTTACGATGGCAACACCCATCCGTAGCACGCGCTCCAGCAGGTGTATCTCACTGATCATCCCTAAAGCCAACACCTCATTTGGCTGCCTTTCGTTCCAGTTCTCTGCTGCCTGTGACTGGAACGAATTGCAAAAATCGCTGAAGTTGGAGACTTTTATCTCCCTCACCAACTTCAAACATCTGCTATCTGAGCAGCTAACCGATCGCTGCAGCTGTACATAGTCTACTGGTAAATAGCCCACCCATTTTCACCTACCTCATCCCCATACTGTTTTTATTTATTTATTTTTCTGCTCTTTTGCACACCAACCTGTACATAACCATCTGATAATTTATCACTCCAGTGTTAATCTGCATATTTGTAATTATTTGCCTACCTTCTCATGCCTTTTGCACACAATGTATATATAGACTCCCCTTTTTTCTACTGTGTTATTGACTTGTTAATTGTTTACTCCATGTGTAACTCTGTGTTGTCTGTTCACACTGCTATGCCTTATCTTGGCCAGGTCGCAGTTGCAAATGAGAACTTGTTCTCAACTAGCCTACCTGGTTAAATAAAGGTGAAATAAATTTTTTTTTAAAAAAAACAGCATTAATCAAAAACATGCAAATTACTTAATGCTCTTATAAAATGCCTGGTACAATGATAACACTTATCTCTATATTTAAATACTTATAATAGTTATTTAATTACCTTTGAGAGATGACGAGGAGACCCACGAGATCAGGAGCAGAGTTTCAATCGGTCAGAGTTCTGTTAAGAATTTAGATAGGTAGCGACTCCCCTCTACTGGCTGAGAGGTTGAATTGGAGTCGGTGCTTTACTAAATTGAGAGATTCAAGTTTGGCTCGGATGGGAGAACCCGCTGGTGATTCTCTGCCCCAAATGGAATACCAAAAAGTCTGTGTCCGCAACGAGGTCGCGATACTGAGCTCAATCGAGAGGCTACAGAGAACTCTCTGGATATATTTGCATCAGCACCCACGTACCTGGCGCAAAACCACAGGGTCAATTCAGACATCCATAAGAGAAAGCAAGGGATAACCTTAAGGACTAGAGTGCCTCTCAACCCTGTTGAACTACCGCAGTGTCAGTGGCTCGCAACGAGGTCGAGATGCTGAGCTCAATCGAGAGGCTACAGAGAACTCTCTGGATATATTTGCATCAGCACCCACGTACCTGGCGCAAAGCGACAAAACAGCTGTTCGATAGTTAAACGGTATAACGGAGAGTTACTTCTCAGATCCAACAAGTTAGAATCTTTTAAGTAATTTGAGTCAGGTGTCAATTTACCCAAAGTCAAATGGTTGTCTAAATGAATTCAGAATTCAAGAAGTCAGCGCCAAAGTAATGGCAAATGTCTCTTTATATACCTTTTGATTCTCTGCACCCGATCCGCTGCTCCTCCCATTGCCTCAGAGCAGAGAGGGTGATGACATATCTTACAACAGGAAATACTTTTCTTACAGTGCATATATGGGCCTCTGGTTATGACAGAGCCTATTACTCTAGCAACAATGAGGAAATACTTTTCTTACAGTGCGCATATTTCTTACAGTGCCCTTACTCTATCAGCAATGAGTCTATCAGCTGTTCCCATTCAGAGGTGTCACTTGAGGCAGAGGGTGATTCTTCCTGACACCAGTCAGGTTCAGTAGTTGGTTGGCTTGAGTCGTCTTCTGGTGGCTTTGCCCAATCTGGTATTTCAGTAGGCGAGGTCATCTCTGTCTCTACCCTTGGTGGGTGAGACAGGGGAAGAGGACCAGGAGGTAGATCCATTTGGCGTTTTACTACAACCGGTATGTGTATGAAAACCATTATCAAAATAATTTGTGTCGTGGGCATGTTTTGTTATTCATCTGTATAATTAAAAATGTTTTGGATTCACACTCCCTACACCTCTGATGAC
The DNA here is from genome assembly GCF_045791955.1 of Oncorhynchus clarkii lewisi. Lineage (NCBI taxonomy): Eukaryota > Metazoa > Chordata > Actinopteri > Salmoniformes > Salmonidae > Oncorhynchus > Oncorhynchus clarkii. The sequence continues at coordinate 39,418,470 of NC_092163.1, forward strand.
TATAACAGGAAACATGTTTGATCCCCATGCAATGCAATATCATTCTGGCTATGTAGAGAGCCTAGAGAGCCGCCCTGCGATACACCACACTTTACATGTTTGACATTAGAGAAGCTTCCATTAAAGAAAACCCTTTCAGTTCTATTAGATAGATATCTCTAGGCTCAGATTAAAAATATGACAAATAGGAGTGGCTATAGAGTCAGCTACCATCCTCAGTAGCTTCCCATCTAAGTTTTCAATGCCAGGAGGTTTGTCATTATTGATCGATAACAATAATTTTTCCACCTCTCCAACATGAACTTTATAAAATTCCAACTTGCAATGCTTTTCTTTCATTACTTGTTTTTGTTACGCATGAATACAATTGCTCACTGTTCGTTGTTGGCATTTCCTGCCTAAGTTCGCCCACTTTGCCAATGAAGTAATCATTCAAATAATTGCCAACATCAAATGGTTTTGTGATGAATAAGCCATCTGATTTGATGAAAGATGGAATTGAATTAGACTTTCTGCCATTAATTTAATTTAAAGTACTCACGTTTTTTCCCCATCATTCTATTTATCATTGGTCTGAACTTCATAATAAAGTTTCTTCTTCTTTTTGTTGAGTTTAGTCACATAATTTCTCAATTTGCAGTAAGTAAGCCAGTCAGATATGCAGCCAGACTTATTAGCCACTTCTTTTGCCCCATCTCTTTCAGCCATACAGTTTTTCAATTCCTCATCAATCCATGGAGCCTTAACAGTTCTAACAGTCAGTTTCTTAACAGGTGCATGTTGATCAATAATTGGAAGAAGCAATTTAATATATTCATCAAGTGCAGCGTCTGGATGCTCCTCCTTAATCACATCAGACCAACAAATATTTGTAACATCATCCACATAAGAGTCACAGCTTTTGTATTATCTCTTATACACTATTTTAGGCCCAGTTGTTGGAACTTTGGCTTTCCTGGATATGGCCACAATATTGTGATCACTGCATCCAATGGGTACAGATACAGCTTTAGAACAAAGTTCTCCAGCATTAGTACAAATGTGATCGATACATGTGGATGGTCTTGTTCCTGTAGTGTTTGCTAAATCCCTGGTAGGTTGGTTAATAACCTGAACCAGATTACAGGCACTGCTTACAGTAAGAAGCTTCCTCAAGAGAGGACAGCTTGATGAAAACAAGTCAATATTCAGTTCCCCAAGAAAGTGGACCTCTCTGTTTACATCACATACACTGTCAAGCATTTCACACATATTATTTAGATACTGACTGTTAGCACTTGGCGGACTATATCAACACCCCAAAAGAAAAGGCTTTAGATGTGCCAAGTGAACCTGCAACCACAACACTTCAATAACACTTGACATAATAAGATCTACTCTAAGCATTACAGGGATATGGCTCTGAATATATAAAGCAACACCTCCCCATTAAGCATTTCTGTGTCTTCTATAGATGTTATATCCTTGTATTGCTACTGATGTATCATCAAATGAATTATCTAAGCGAGTTTCAGAAATGGCTAATATATGAACGTTAGCAAGATATTGATTTCATTAACCTTATTTCTTAGGCTACATATATTAATATGTGCTATTTTCAGCCCTGTCCTGGGTAGTTTATCAGAGAAAGACATAATACTGAAAAGAGCAAAAAAGCTAGAGAAAAAAACATGCATTCAGCAGTCCATTAATCAATTGGTGTGTGTGCCCTGCAGGGTTGAAGCTACGAACCCATAGGCTTGGCTCTCTCATCCCTTCCAGGCTTCTGCGAGGGAGGGTGGACAATGAGCCTGTCACAGCGGATGTAAGCAATGTCCCCACCCCCCCTGGCAGCTTTCACGGCTGGGATCAGTTCTGTCCTCCTCCGGCGCATAGCTTCAGGATAGTCCTCGTTGGGGAAGATATACGTTCCTCTCAAGTTCTTGGCTCTTTCCAGAACAGCTACCTTGTCCTTGAACCTCAGGAACTTGACCACTATCAGCCTGGGCCTATCACCTGGGCCGGTGGTGGGTTTTACAGTCCTGTGAACACGCGCCACCTCAATCTTCCTGTGGTTTATCTTCAATTTCTCAGAGATAATTTCCCTCACTTTGTCCCCAGACTCCATCCAGGTCTCAGGTGGATTTTCTGCAATTCCGTCCACTAGATGGTTGTCAAACCATACCATCCAACGGGGCTATTCATTTGGGTGAGGTTTTTTCTTGCCTGAGTAGCCTCGTTTCACTGCCCAACATTTTATTAAACCATCAGTGTTAAGCAAAATAACAACACAATGTCAAATACAGGTAGCCTAGTCAAATAATTAAACTCCAATCACATTAACCGTTACTCTCTCGCAGGAAACCTTCACTCTTGCGCAGACATTTAGAAACGAAACATGAGAATTTGAAAAATAAGCCACCAGAGTTTTTGGAGCAAGAGTAAAGAGGACTTTCGAGTAGTAAGACATGTATTAAGGCAACGGATACCATTAATAAGAAGGGGTAGAAGCGTCTTATACGGTGAGCTACCGAGTGGTTAGGACAGGCAAGCCCCAGATTATTGTGGAGGACTTATTTCTTTCTGCTGCTGCTGTGGATATGGCTGGGAAAATGCTGGGAGAAGAAGCCCAAAAAACTAGACAGACAATGCCTTCATCAAACAACACTGTTTCATGATGCATCAGTGACATGGCAGGAGATGATTACTGCTTCGCATACAAGCCAGTGAATTCTATGCGTTACAGCTGGATGAGTCAACAGACCTGGCGGGCCTGGCACAGATCCTGGTAAATGTCCGTTAGTTTATGGGGGGTCAATTAAGGAAGACATGCTCTTCTGCAAAACACTGGAAACCAGGACAACAGGAGAGGATATTTTTAAAGTACTGGACAGCTTTGTGACATCAAATCGACTTTGGTGGTCAAGATGTGTTGCTATCTGTACTGATGGCGCAAAAGCCATGACAGGGAGACATAGTGGAGTGGTAACGCACGTGCAAGCAGTTGCTCCCGACGTCACTTGGGTACACTGCAGCATCCACTGAGAGCCTCTTGCTGCCAAGGGAATGCCTGACAGCTTGAAAGAATTTGTGGACACTACAGAGAAAATGGTTCACTTTGTTAAAGCAAGGCCCCTAAAACTCTTGTGTATTTTTTGCATTATGCAATGATATGGGCAGCGACCATGTAACGCTTTTACACCATACAGAACTGCGCTGGTTATCAAGGGGCAAAGTATTGACACATTTTTTTTAAATTGAGAGACGAGCTTAAAGTTTTCTTTATTGACCATAATTTTAACTTGTCTGACCGCTTGCATGAGGATGAGTTTCTCATACGACTGGCCTATCTGGGTGATGTTTTTTTCTCGCATGAATGATCTGATTCTAGGATTACAGGGACTCTCTGCAACTATATTCAATGTGCGGGACAAAATTGAGACTATGATTAAGAAGTTGGAGCTCTTCTCTGTCTGCATTAACAAGGACAACACACAGGTCTTTCCATCATTGTATGATTTGTATGATTTTTGAGTGCAAATAAACTCAAGCTTACGGACAATGTCAAATGTGATATAGCGAAGCACCTGAGTGAGCTGGGTGCGCAATTACGCAGTTACTTTTACGAAACGGACGACACAAACAACTGGATCTGTTATCCCTTTCATCCCCTGCCTGAAAAAAAAGCATGAAAACGAAATACAGGCACAAACTGGGTGGAAAATGATTTAAGGCAGACTCTCTCCAATACAACCGAACATTTCAGAGTTATGCGCATCCTTTCAAGCACACCCTTCTCATTAACCTGTGGTGAGTTATTCACAATTTCTGTTGAACAAATATGGTTTTATATGTAAGATGGCTAAATAAAGAGCAAAATTATTGTGAATTATATTATTATTTGTGCCCTGGTCCTATAAGAGCTCTTTGTCACTTCCCACTCACTCATTCTTATGTTTAATAAATGCAGGCTTATAGTAATGGCAAAAAAACAACATTTGAGAGTGTGCTGACCCTGGTGCTAGAGGGGGTATGCAGCTGGAGGGTGAATGATTGAAGGAGTACGGGCATATAAAAAGTTTGGGAACCACTGCCCTAAAGGATATTCTAGGAAACTTTTATTTGTAGAGTGTATAACATAGTGATATACCATTTTGTCAACATGAGAGGAGGATGGCATTGGCGTTTCTCTACAAGTAGGTTGAGTCAACATGTTTTTCTGCTTTCACAAAGGCACACACACACAGAGAAATCAGAACCTTCACCCAGTGATTTTACCCACGCACCGCTACTGAATATAACAGACGCAGAGAAAACATGTTGTCAAGCAAAAACAAGTTTATTATTTATTTCTGTCTTCAAATATGTACAATCTTTGTGAGCGAGATGAGCGTTACTGACCAGTGTGTCAGGAAAGTGAAGGGAGAGTATAAGCTAGGCAAAAGCAATCGTACAGAGAGCAGAGCTTCTACTGCAAGCATCACAGATCAGAGTTCAGAGAAAGCCTTGCTGTGTATAGTGAGCGCATGATGAGTCCTGTCAATAGCTACATAGGCCAGGTGCTGTTTACAGAGAACACAAGTCTCGCTTTGCATGGGATGGAGATTGGATTCAGAGCAGAACATTCTGCACTATTCGTCTACAAAAGTTCAATTCAAACTGAACTGACTGAAGGACTGTACAGTTAGGAAACGCTTCAAACCATAACAAGTAAATTATTTATTTGCAAGAATTGCCAACTGGTTGGCAAAGGAAGCTATTGGCTGAATGGGTGTAGTAGTGACAGACACTATTTATCTCACATCCCGGGTATGGAGCCTTTGCTGGGATTGTTTGGGTCATGTGATTTCTGATCTTTGTTGATAGATATTATTGTACAAGATGATGTGTGTTATACTGGATTTAAATGATTGCGTCATACAACCCAAAACCAAAATGAAAGAAGTATTGATTGATATACACTGGGCTGGTCTTGTGATTCTGACCATCTCAGAAGACTAAAGTGGAAGAACTGCGCAGTTAGAAGACATAGCCCCTTCTCTGTCATCAACACACAGCACTACATTAGTCACTGTATAACTGCATACTTATTATCCTTATGATACAGATTATGACTGATCTTACGTCAATGATCAAACTCCTTATTGAACATTATGACTTTTTTTTAACCAACAACCTCCACAGATACCGTATGATATGCACATTTTATCCGTTGGTTACTACATGGGCTTTAGACGAGTCAACTTGTTTAGGTCATGCGATAAATTACAAATCCTTATATATCATACCGGCCTCTAACATTCATATATGTCATAAGGTACTGTGCATGAACAAAACCCATACTTGTGTCATTCCACGAATAGAGTGCCTTGTCGGTAGTCTAATAACACAAATACACATTTATTTCCGTCATAAAGAGTAAATGTTAAACTACATAAAAACATGTTTTCCCATCTCAGAAAAGAAATGGCTGTAAAAGTGCCAATTAAAGTAACAGCATTGACGATTTCATCTTACTTAAGCCATAACTTAGGGGGTATGGAACAGAGAGGCGCAATTCAATGCAAGATTAACCAAACTTGCGAACTTGTTAAATCATGTGTCGCCTATCTGTCTAGGGGTAACGAGGCTGACGTGTTATGATCGAATCGCTCAGTTTTCCACCACAAAACACTGGAAATGGACAAAAAGAGGGGCACCAGCTCACCTGCTTTTACACTATGCTTTGACTATTAGATGTTACATTTTTCTTTTTAAAGGAGAGTTCAGTTCATGTCACAGGGCTGACCTTAAACCTGAGGGACCCATTGGTACTTGGTCAAAGCAAGAAAAGAACTACGGCTTTACAACGATGGTGAAAACTTTGGGAATGTTTGTGGTGAAGCGGGTTAAAATTGTCAAACAGGATGTGGGACATGCCAAAATGGGAATTTACTTTGATGAAAACACGCTACTATTGGACTTCTGTGAACCGACTGTTAAATTGAGTGCTTAGCTCAGTAAGAGCGGAGAAGTATGTGAACTAACGGTTAAATTACGTGTTTTATAAAAATGTACACACACACACAACGTCACAAGGCCATGAAAGGCACTATTCGTGGAATGACCCACTTAATACTGAAACCACACGGGTGAATGATTCAAACCTACAATAAGGCATACTGTAGGAATGTCCATACTGAGAAACCCTTCAGTTCTACTCATACTGTACAGTACAGTACGAAATATCCCGTTTTGTGATGGCCAAGTAACACTAGCTCTCACCCAGACAATGCCCCCAACTCTTGCACTTATCCCGTGCAAGCTTTAGTGTGTGTTCATGCAGGCCGTGTTCAGTGGAGCAAAATCGTATATAGCTACTGCTTTGTAGAAGCCTCTGGACAAAGAGGCCAACACATAGCTTCAGTGCACTGTGTGAATCTTACAGTAGTACATTAGATAATGTCCCATCTGTTACTATAATATTCACAAAACAACCAATACCATGGTCATACTCCCAACATTCTAAATTGGCAACCTGAATATAACCAACCTGTTTTTTTCCTAAATATAACATTCACACAAATATACCTAGTACCTTTAAAGACAAAACCACACACATAATATGACCCCATTATCCTGACTTATCTCAAATGGCCTCATGCTTGTCTCCAGAATTAACTGAAACTACTGTTCAAGGCACTCTTGCAGGATATTTCTCCTGAAGGTTAAGTTCAAGTTCTTCCACATTTCCTAGTACTATTTCAAGCACTAGCGTTGTAAGAGTTTCAATGAAAATGAAGGAAGTATATTACAACATAAATGTCAGAGTAATAAAGCAGGCGGTCCTGGTAACCAGGGTGACACGGCTGGTAACCAGGGAAACCAACAGTGTGACCAGGCTGTTAACCAGGGTGACACGGCTGGTAACCAGGGAAACCAACAGTGTGACCAGGCTGTTAACCAGGGTGACACAGCTGGTGACCTGGGTAACAAGGCTCGTAACCAGGGAGACCAGGCTGGTAACCAGGTAGACGAGGCTTCACAGTGACGGCAAGATGGTGAATGGCTCTCGTCTGGGTTAGGATAGAGCCCTGCAGGCCCTACTGTACATATGGATAACATGTTGGACACACACTGTCTCACAAAAACACACACACACACAGGGGTACACATACACACATATGGGTGATAAACACACAAACATAAACAGTTTATGTACAAAGGCTTACAGTAGCAATGAATGATATAGGAATAGATCATTTAAATACACAGAAAGCTTATATGCGCAAACAAATGAATGGATTATGCAAATATAATGAATGTATTACACACCTTAAATACAGTACAACACATTCACACAGGTGATAAAATATACATATGTCCCTTATGTACATACATATGAGGTATGTAAATTGAGGTTGATAATGTCACACACATTGATAACAACATATATGGGCTATATATACAAATGCTTACTATATACATACATGCTGGTTAAATATATACAGTTTACATACTGTGCGTAGAGTAGACCACAGCTCTAACTACATATGACTTATTTTTTGGTAACATAGTTGGAAGACATGATGCTACAGGGGTTAGAGGATTAGAGGGTCCTGGTTTTGGGGTCGGGGGGCTCGTAGGGTGGAGCAGGGGCGGAGGTGGGGGTGCCCCAGGCTGGGGGCATGATAGGGAAAGCAAACACCCCTGAACCCAAGGAGGACAGCAGCTCAGGCCACTGGCTTACACAGAAGGGTGAGAGGGGCGAAGGTGGCAGCCCCCCAAACAGGTCTGGGGCTGGATGGGCCACCAGATAGCTAGGATGGAACCCTGCTTGTCCCGGGGAGCTGGTCCTCATCACTGACCCCTGGGCCTGGCTGTCAATCATCGGCCATGACAGGGAGAGTTGGGGGCCTTCAAAGCCAGGGGCTGTCCTGGCAGGTGTCTGAGGAGAAAGATATATAGGTGAGCTTTCAGTCACCACAGGCTTTCATCTTAACAATTCCAAACCTGGCTTCAAATAGTAATTGTTTTCTTTCAAATGAATTCAACCTGTGATTAGGTCTGTCTGGAGTGCCAGCTGGTAGGTTTTGCACTTTGGGACTAGTCCATTGTTTCTATTCTGGGTGGGAAATGAACACCCACCAGCTGTCAAATGCAGGGACATTTTGGCATTGGCAGGTAAGAACGCCTATTTCACCAGCCATATTGGCAGGTTGTCACACAGAGCATTTGACAACAGTTTTTTCCAATGAAAAGTCAAATTGACCCGAAAGGCTACTAAAGTGTGACTTTGTCATCATGTTCATGGCTAGTTACAGTACTTTGTTAACACGCTATGTTGTTTTTCAATATTGGTTTGAGTTTTCTGCAACTGTCTGCTGCTAGCAATAAGATAGTCCAAATGGCTGAAAAATTGCAACATTTGCTTGGAGCTAACTCTGCAAATAGCCCTACTGGGTGATTTGAAATGTCATAGTCAATTGATATAATAATATAATAATACTCTTCGCACAAATGTTTATCTTTAATTTAGAATCTGTAGAAACGATGAGAATAGAACGTTTCAGAAATGTTGTGAAACATCACAGCACAGTTAAAAAATATATGGCAGCTAGAAATCAAAACTGGATGGTCTTCAGAGATAGATGGGAGGGGTTGAGGGTAGCTGAAGGATGGGACTAAAAACAAACAAAAGATAACTAATGTAAAGTATACTGTGTCTGTAAAATGTATATACATATATGATATATATATCGTATATATCATATATAAATGTGTATAAGCTGGACGTAGAAGTCTAAGTATTGTTGTCCATTAGTTTACTCCAATTAGGGGAGGGATGATAGGGTTAGGGGAAAATAATTTATCATTTGGTACTACATCATTCCATATGTGTTATTTCATAGTTTTAATGTCTTCACTTTTATTCTACAATGTAAGACATATAACTTGTTTAGTATAGTTCATTTGTAAGTCCACTCACTCCTTGTAGCTGTATAGTCAGTTTGTTTGAAGTTGCTCTTGGCGAACATAATGTTCCGGTCGTTAGCTAGCTAGCACTGACGTGGCTGCTAGCACCTTCATGAAAAGGGACATTTTATTTACCTTTACTTAACTAGGCAAGTCATTTAAGAACAAATTCGGGGGAAGCTCTTCAATATTACATAGTAGTAAGTAGTAAGATTTCTCGGGAGCAGGCAATGTTGAAAATTAATCTTTAGACATGTTGTACTTTTCTTAAATGTAGTTTTGTAAATGACTAAAACAAGCAGACAACAAGAAAATTGTCTTTGAAAAAAGTCAAGTTTCTGCTGTGAGTCAATGGGGTAACCTAGGTAACCACATGTTTTCCCCACAGGCGGGCAGGGCCAGGATGTTCAATATAATACCAAATGGGACCAGGGTTGCCAGGTCCAGCTAAAATTTAGAGCCCATTGACCTCTGAAAACTTGCCCACAAGGCCTGAAAACTATCCCAACATGTTTTTACCACAGCATTTATCCAATAAACCCTTTTCCCATAACATTATCGAGAGAAAAGATAAATTGCCCTTATTAATCTCTCCAGATAATTTTCTATCAATGGATGTCAATTTAACTTGTTTTGACTGCTATGATTAAACAATAAGGCAATATATATATTTTTAAAGACAAATGCCATGGTGGCAGCGGTTCAATTTAGGAGTAGCCCAAAAATGCGCCACCCGCAACCAATACATGTTTTTGTCAATGTAACCCAATTTGACTGCAAACCCGCAAAAACTGCAACCCTGACTGGGACTAGACAGAGATTCTCATCTCTGACAGACATCGAGTGGCCGTTACTACGGTAACAGCCCACCCCTTAACTTCTTATGGCTGGGGGGCAGTATTAAGTAGCTTGGATGAATAAGTTGCCCAAAGTAAACGGCCTGCTCCTCAGTCTCAGTTGCTAATATATGCATATTGTTATTAGTATTGGATAGAAAACACTCTAAAGTTTCCAAAACTGTCAAAATATTGTCTGTGAGTATAACAGAACTGATAATGCAGGCGAAACCCCTAGGAAAATCAAACCAGGAAGTGGCTTATATTTTGAAAACTTCATGTTCCATAGCCTACCTTTGCTCCATTTAAAGGAATATCAACCAGATTCCGTTTCCTTTCGCTTCCTCAAGGTGTCAACAGTCTTCAGACATAGTTTCAGGCTTTTATTTTGAAAAATGAGCGAGAACGATAACATCACGTCATTGTATGGCCGGGTGCCAGCAGCATTTTGTATGTGCAACAGAGTTTGGGCAGCCATGGCCTTTCCCTCTCCTACTGAAAAAGACAGCTGCAGTTGATATATTATCGATTATATATTTTAAAAACAACCTGAGGATGATTATAAAAATGTTGCATGTTTCTGTGGACATTACGGATACTATTTGGAATTTGTCTGCATTGTCGTGACCGCTCTTTCCTGTGGATTTCAGAACATAACGCGCCAAAAAACGGAGGTATTTTGGATATAAAAATAATCTTTATGGAACAAAAGGAACATTTATTGTGTAACTGGGAGTCTCGTGAGTGAAAACATACAAAGATCATCAAAGGTAAACGATTAATTTTATTGCTTTTCTGATTTTTGTGACCAAGCTACTTGATGCTAGGTGTTCATAATGTTTTGTCGAGCGGTCGATAAACTTACACAAAAGCTTGGATTGCTTTCGCTGTAAAACATATTTTCAAAATCTGAAACGACAGGTGGATTAACAAAAGGCTAAGCTGTGTTTTGCTATATCTCACTTGTGATTTTATGAATATAAATATTTTTAGTAATATTATTTGAATGTGGCGCTATGCAATTCAGCGGTTGTTGATGAAAATGATCCCGTTAACGGGATTGCCGCCATAAGAAGTTTTTAAAGGGGCAGATAACAATTTTGTTTGTCTCACTGAGTGCGTTCGTAAATTCACACTATCTACTCCGATTTCAGAGCACTCCCTTCTGAGTGTGCCAGAGTGCAGAATAACTGATGAATATACGAACGAGCAACACCCGTTGACGAGCAACACCGCTGTCAGTAAACAGCAAAAAAGAAAAAAAATGTAGTGGTTGCCAGCAGCACAGTTACAGTCACCAACGCTCTAGATAACATGAAAACAGCCTAATCTGCTGGGGTGAGTAAATGGTCAGAGTGAGGTGTTCTCTTATTTATTTTGGCCAGGTCGCAGTTGCAAGTGAGAACTTGTTCTCAACTAGCCTACCTGGTTAAATAAAGGTGAAATAATAAAGCAAGCTAGCCAACTTTAGCCAGTTAGCTTGGGTGCTTGACTCATGTTGTGAGGTCAGAACACTCAGATCAACACTACTCCTCCTCGGCCAGTGTCCAGTGTGCGCTCTGAACGCGAGAGCGAAACGCCATGGCCGGCCCACTCATTAGGCAGGATTAGGTAGCCGCCCATAGTGGTAGATTGAGGAAGGCGGCATTTTCTGAGCTAAAGTGACCAAGGCACACCTCCAACAACAACACATAAAACCTCACATAATTCTGCCCAAAAACAATGACATTTTTTCCCAAACCAGTGGCATTTCACAACACCCTCAATAACATCTGCTAAACATGTGTGTGACCAATAAATGTTGATTTGATATGATTTTAATATGGGCTCTTTAGGTGAGCGCTGACTACACCCTTTGATAAGCAGTGTCCACTTTGTCAAAGGCAGGGGTGCAAAATATTTTACTTGTCCATTCCCAGGGTGCTGTTGGAGAGAAGCATCTCTGCAGCGCTCCACCAAAGTTTGGGTCAAAAATAATCTAACATAAAACATGTAGAAGATATAGGATATGGTAGAAAGACTATGTGGTCTTTTCTGTAGCCTTCAGGCTAGAGATAAAATGTATTACAATGTAATGAGAAGGACACTTTTTACATCATGAAGTTTTCTCCAAACTAATAGCCTAACCTGAATGGCGCTCAATCAAATAGAAAATATGCTGTCATGTCAACAAAGAACATGTCCTAAAAACAGGACAAGTCAAAGTAAAATGGACAATATGGAATGAACAATCACAACTGTTGTCCAGGAGTTGCATTGTCATGATCAGTGGTTTCAAGTTTGTATCCATACATTGTTTGACAAGCTGATCATATTTAAAAAGAAAATACTTCTGAATTTCCCACTGTGTAAACACATTGCAAATAGGCAAGTTGGGTAGCTGATATTCAGAGCTTAAATAGCCAAACTGATTAGTCACAGGAATCAAGACTAACTAAGTCAATGCAATGGCATGTTAGGCTACACCCCAGTAAGCATGAGCTGACGTCTTTTGGACATCTTTTTCTGGTCCTGTCCGGAAGTAGAGTTTTGGTGTTTTACAAATGGTAAGCTTACCACATAGATGGGCACTCATAAAATTCAATTTCAAGCAACACTGTAGGCTACACCTCAGTAAGCACGGACTGACGCAGAAGCTTTTGGACTTTTGGTCTTGTTTTGGTGCAGATCCAGACAGGCCTTGATTTCCACATCCACGGACATTGGTTTCTGGTCCGGACCAAATCTGAACCAATCACAGAAGTCTATGTTTGGTTCAGATTTTGTCTGGTCTGGACCAGCCTTGATTTGACCCAAACATAGACATCTATAAATGACTTATTTCCATTTTCATTCAGAACCACAAATGTGCATGATTTCAACATCTGGAAAATACATTTTCACCTTTCATTCAGAACCTAAATTGAACCTAACTTCAACGTCTGGAAAATACATATTTTAAACGTATCTTCAACATAATTTTGCTTACTGGGACTATACTAGTTATGTGGGGGGAGGGGCGATATTTTTTGGCTTGCCTATGGCGGCAGAACAGCAAAGACGAAACGCATTATTTACTAAGGGACACTCCAGAGTGAATTTATGAACACACCCCTAATGACTCAAATATTTGGGGGTACATTGTGCTTAACTGAGTATTGAAGACTCAAAACAACTTTTATTCATAAACTCTTATTAATTCTTATCACTAAAACACCCAAATTATTATATTGTGCTCCTACACCTATCTGTGTGCTTCTAAATGTCAATTTATGTACCCCGTGTAACAAATGTCAGTTTAGAGCCCTGGACTATAATTACGCAATATGGACCGAGGGGGTGTGGTATATTGGCCATTTACCACAAACCCCTGAGGTGCCTTATTACTATTATAAACTGGTTACCAACGTAATTAGAGCAGTAAAAATACATGTTTTGTCGTACTTGTGGTATACAGTCTGAAATACCAATGCTGCCAGCCAATCAGAATTCAGGGCTCGAACCACCCAGTTTATAACAATCAATCAAATAAACTGCATGACTCGATGCTTAATACTCAGTTATAGAACTGTTAATCTGTTTGTACTATTTTATCTAAATGATTCATTTTAACATACTGTACATTGGATAAAAGATTCAGGTCACACACATTTCATTAAATTGAGCAATATACCACATTACTTATTTCTAGTAATATATTTCTTGGTCAAATAAATAATCAGTTATTAGTGATTTTTTTGCGTATGAAAAGGAACTTTTTCGGAGTGTAAGTAAAGGAAAATATTTTGGCTTTTGAAAGATCTGATTGGCTAGTAGATTTTTTTGATCTACCTACCACAGTGGCTGGTGGACCAAAAAGTCAATTTCCCACCCTGGTTCTATTGTGCCAGAAATGATCAATCAAGTGCAGAAAAATCAATATATAATTTTTAAGAAAACAAACACTAGTTGAACCCATTTAGCTACACCCCTACTAATAAATAGTGCATAGTACATAAACAGTTAAACACAGATACATACCGTATCCAACAACTACTCACATCTGGAGCGCTGGCCAGTCTGGCTCTGGTTCTGGGCCCCATGGGGTCGTCGTTCCAGCGCGGCTGCCCACTGAGGCTGAGGGAACTGGGCCGCGGCCGCCAGGAGACAGCCAGAGCCTCCATGGCCCAGTCATCCACCAGTCTGTGGAGGTCGTCTGTGAAGGACCCTGCATAGGAGCCTATGTAGGCGCCAGGGTAAGTGCCAGTGAAGGTGCCTGTCTTGTTGTTGCTGTTGTTGGCCTGGGCTTGGGCCAACCCTGCTATTGGCTGGTGGGGAGGAGGGGTGGAGCTGGCTGTCTGTTGCTGGGATGGCTGGTTGGATGCACCTGAGCCTGATCCAGTCCCTGGGAGATGGACATACTGTTCAGACCCTGCCTCAAGTTCCAAACAGAGTATGTGAGCGGAGCTGGAGCAGAGCGAGGAGTGCCCAATTTGACTGGAGTGCTGAGCAAGATTCCCAAAGGCTGGAGCCTCGGCCTTCTCACCTGCTCCAATTTCGCTCCAGTACCACTCACTTCAGGAGCTCAGGAAATGCCCGGCCCAGCATGTATTTGTAGGCTAATTGTGTGCTGCTACTGCCCCTTGCTTTAGCTGCTGTCATGGAGTTGGCTGAATATTTTCATAAAGAAACCAAGAGCAAGAGAGGGAATGCAGTGATGTAGTGTCCACAGATAAATAATCATTTTGGAATCTGAAAAGACACCTATCCCAAAAGCATGATGGTGTACTTACTACATGCACATGCTAACAGAAAGGAATGAGGTGGGTAGCGAGCTAAGTGTGTCATTGTAGCAAATGATTTATAAACAAAAAAATGTGATCTCTTAAATGTTATATTATCTATACAATGGGGTCTAATACATTTTTGCCCAATAGGCCTGACATATTACATTACCCGTTCAAGGAGCTTTCTGTTTTAATAGGGTTATTTTGCCTAAAAATCTTTAGACCTACCTATAGAAAAATAAAAACTCTGCATCCCTGCCAAGCAAGAGTAGCCTTAGGGGTGTTTAGCATCCACAGTGGCTCTGCAAACGCAAAGAGGATATTCTCCGCTGCTGACCTGCTCTCCAGGCACCATCGCATGAGCCTGAAGCCAGACTCTGGCTTCATGTTTCTAAAAATGAATTCAAAGGCACTGTAGACTGAGCCTAATAAGGCATTTTTAGTTTCATTTGTATCTAATTCTAAGTCAGACTATATGGGAAATGAATTGACTAAAATGATTTAATACAACAAAATGTTGTTTAAACGCTGAGCGCTATAGTGTTCCTGCCAAGCCTAGTGTGTTGCACTTGCAAATGCTTCACAATGTATTTCTTTGTAGGGTATGGCCTTGAAATAATTGAAATAAATGGCTAATAATATAGCCTAAATAATACAATACTTGTCTGACTCCTGACCTATTTAGAGTGTGTATATGCCGTTTAATACGACATGTAGCCTAATTCAAATGATTAGCGCTTCTTACAGTCACCTTTTCATGTTGTTTATTAAAATCATTTTCAATTCAAACCATATGGTTTGGTTTCAGTACTTCAAAACCAAATGGTCCAGGTAGGGACAGAAATAGATGGTTGTTGGTTCAATGGTGATTTTAATGAATGGAGCAAAATTTTTTTTTTTTTTTTTTATTCCTGTGAGGAAGGAGTGTTTTTTTAACGAACTGGTTGGAAGTGGTTGGAAAGGATGTGGAGCTGAGGAAAGAGTGGGATTTCCGACCGCTGAACTCCGCTTACATACTCCGGTCCCAACTAGCTCAGTTGCTGAAACGTGTTATCTAAGTAAATGTAGTTCAAATGAACACTCTCAGGCCCCTCTTGTTTGTAAAATGCATTCTAATCTAATGAAATGTACTTCTACTCTTACTCATGAGAGGAGCTTTTGGGGAAAGAAAACAAGGTACATGAGTAGATACGATAATAAAATCAATGAATTCATGAATAGATAAATACAATAAATAGTTTGGGTTTCTCTAAATGGCTAATGTCTTTTCTGCAAATTATACTTACCCCTACCACGCTCTTTACCAAGGCAGAGACGTTTCAGAGTTGACCCTAGGAGATAAACAGAGTTAGGACTCCAAGCAACACGGAAAACATAAACACACATAGACGTACGTCTAAAAACATACAGTCACACTGCTACAAAGATCTGCTCAAAAGCCAGATGCAGCATCATCACACACATAACACCGTGGGAAAGCACGGTTCAGACAACTATCTGAATACAGATGGACAGGCCAATCATGCAGTCCCTCAAGAAGTGAGCCACAGAACTGTGAGAGGTCTGAGAGAGAGAGAGGTCTGAGAGAGAGAGAGGTCTGAGAGAGAGAGAGGTCTGAGAGAGAGGTCTGAGAGAGAGAGGTCTGAGAGAGAGAGAGAGGTCTGAGAGAGAGAGAGAGGAGAGAGAGAGAGAGAGAGAGAGAGAGAGAGAGAGAGAGAGAGAGAGAGAGAGGAGAGAGAGGGAGAGAGAGAGAGAGAGAGAGAGAGAGAGAGAGAGAGAGAGAGAGAGAGAGAGAGAGAGAGCTCGTAACCAACATGGCGCAAAATAACAGTGGCTGTGTGTAGCCATGCAGACAGGGTCCACTAGGCAGGACTGCAGGGGCAGAGAGGCAGAGTTACACAGACAGACAGACAGACAGACAGGAGCAGAGAGTGAGCTGAGTACACAGTACTGCTGCAGTGCATTACTACTATTACTACTGCATCCACTACTCATCAGCCAAGCACAACAGACAGAGAGAGACATTTCACTGTAGTTCAGAGAATCAGAGAGACACAGGGGAGAGGATGGGATGGAGGAAGGAAAAAGAGGGGGAGAAAAAAAATAAAAGAGCTACAGGATGAGGATATCCGGACATAGTTTAAAAATGGTCAGTACTTCAACGTCCACAGACGTCGTTTTTTGATCCGGCCCAGAACCAGTCTTGATTTCAACATCCATAGACGTTGATTTTTAGTACCAAATCTGAACCAATCATAGACGTATATGTTTCACAGGTTTGGACTGCACATTAGAGTCCGGAACGACCGGAGCTCATTTGAATAATACCCAGTTGTGTGTTCATTTTTACATTTAGTTCATTGAGCAGACACTCTTATCCAGAGCAACTTACAGTCAGTGTATTCAACTAAGGTCGACAAACATATCACAGTCATAGCAAGTAAAGAATTTCTGTAACGGTTACTGATAATGTTGTCGTGGTTGAACTGTTCTTTCTGTTGGTTGTCAGAAAACATGATCACATCCAGTTCTGAAGCTTTTGAAAAGGTGACAGATGGGAGTAATAATAAATATTCTATACTGCAATCTTCATTTTGCTCAATTTTCCTGTAATCTGATATATTTAAATGTTAATGAAGTAAGAATTATATGTTCAATTATGTAGGGTTGAAATTAGACCATAGAAACAATAACACCAAAAATATGTATTTTTTATGTCTGGATAAATGTAATTTCAACATCCGGGAAAATGTGTCTTTTCTACTTTTGTTCAGAACAGAAAATGAACGTAATCTCAACATCATCTTTACATCTTTTCAAAGTAATTTGGCTCCCTGGGTAAAGAGGAGGAGAGGCGAGGAGGCGAGAAGAAGAGGAAGACATGAAAAGAGGAGAATGGAGGGGAGGAAGGAGAGCAGTGGAGGAGGACAAGAAGCAGAGTGAGTGGGGAGTGGTGGAGCAATGGAGGAGAGGAGGAGATACAAACAGATAGACAGAGACACAGGCCCACTGAGGAATCTAGCGCGTGGTTTGCTACTGGTTTTATAGGTCACTCTCTCAGGTGGTGGAGGGTAAGCAGGCCAGCCTGTGGAGAGGAGGAGGAGAGGAAAGGAGGAGAGGAGACACAGAACATCAGGGTAAGAAGAGCACACAGCTCTGACCAGAACCCGCTTGAGAAATGAGTTTGAACAGCAACCTCTGTCAGAGCCATATGTTAAAGGCTACAGATGCCCAATGAAGGTAACTTTGTGTTCCATCATTTAAAACATATTTTCTAAGGCATCCTATTGCAGCACTTCCTCTAAACATGAGTATGACCCACAATATTGATCTGTATCTGTTGCTTGTCATTTGGGTGAAACGAATGTAATAAAGTAATAAAACAGACAGTTAGGGTTGCAAAATTCCAATTACATTCCCCACATTCTCAGGTTTTCCAGAAATCCAAGTTGGAATATTCACAGAATTAGGAGGCAATAAAGCAGGAAATCTGATATTCTCAACCCAGGATTTCTGGAAAACCTGGCAATTTTTTGGAAAGTTACCGGAATTTGGAAACTCTGATAGTGTCTCCTTTTGCATGTTGGGACATGTAGTTTGTGGGTCACCTTGGCTTGGTGGAGTCTGTGGACCTGTCCCTTCTCCGTGTAGTCCAGCTCCAGCGTAAATGTTGTCTGAGGAGAGGGAACCCTTGAGGGAGCAGGGCTGCTGGGTCTGGACGGGCTCAGAGGTGGAGGTAACCAGGTGACTGGTACCTGAATGGGCTCGGCTGTCTGACTGAACTGGAGCTTTTGCTGGAGACCCGTTCAGACTCACTGTAGGCTCACCTACACAGACCAATATACAGTTGAAGTCGGAAGTTTACATACACTTAGGTTGGAGTCATTAAAACTCGTTTTTCAACCACTCCACAAAGTTCTTGTTAACAAACTACAGTTTTGGCAAGTCGGATAGGACATCTACTTTGTGCATGACACAAGCATTTTTCCCAACAATTGTTTACAGACAGATTATTTCAGATTGTATCACAATTCCAGTGGGTCAGAAGTTTACATACACTAAGTTGACTGTGCCTTTAAACAGTTTGGAAAATTTCGGAAAATGATGCCATGGCTTTAGAAGCTTCTGATAGGCCAATTGACATAATTTGAGTCTATTGGAGGTGTACCTGTGGATGTATTTCAAGGACTACCTTCAAACTCAGTGCTTCTATGCTTGACATCATGGGAAAATCAAAAGAAATCAGCCACAACCTCAGAAAAAAAGATTGTAGACCTCCACATGTCTGGTTCATCCTTAGGAGGAATTTCCAAATGCCTGAAGGTACCACATTCATCTGTACAAACAAGAGTACGCAAGTATAAACACCATGGGACCATGCAGCCGTCATACCACTCAGGAAGAAGACGCATTCTGTCTCCTAGAGATGAACATACTTTGGTGCGAAAAGTGCAAATCAATCCCAGAACAACAGCAAAGGACCTTGTGAAGATGCTGGAATAAACAGGTACAAAAGTATCTATATCCACAGTAAAACGAGTCCTATATCGATATAACCTGAAAGGTCGCTCAGCAATGAAGAAGCCAGTGCTCCAAAACCACCATAAAAAACCAGACTACGGTTTGCAACTGCACATGGGGACAAAGATCATACTTTTTGGAGAAATGTCCTCTGGTCTGATGAACAACAAAGTCAATGTGTTGGAGTGGCCATTACAAAGCCCTGACCTCAATCCTATAGAACATTTGTGGGCAGAACTGAAAAAGAGTGTGCGAGCAAGGAGGCCTACAAACTTGACTCAGTTACACCAGCTCTGTCAAGAGGAATGGGCCAAAATTCCCCCAACTTATTGTGGGAAGCTTGTGGAAGGCTACCCGAACCGTTTGACCCAAGTTAAACAATTTAAAGGTAATGCTACCAAGTACTCATTGAGTGTATGTAAACTTCTGACCCACTGGGAATGTGATGAAAGAAATAAACGCTGAAACAAATCATTCTCTTTACTATTATTCTGACATTTCACATTCTTACAATAAAGTGGTGATCCTAACTGACCTAAAACAGGGAATCTTTGCTGGGATTAAACGTCAGGAATTGTGAAAAACTGAGTTCAAATGTATTTGGCTAAGATGTATGTAAACTTCCGATTTCAACTGTAAATATTACACACAGAAACCTGGACAGATAGACAAAGTGCATCACAAATGGCACCCTGTTCCCTATTTAGGTCAATTATTTTGACCACGGCCCATATATTATCATTTAAACCTGCTACCTTGCCTCAGACCTGATGACCTGCCCAGGCTTTAGTGGGCTGATGCAATCTTAAGTTGCAAGCTGGTTGCAAGCTGGTTTCAATCCCAGGTGTATCTCTCAGTTCAACAACATCAGTGGAGTGACTGGTTTCAGTGCCCTCATACTCACTGGTTTTGCTAGAATCACTGGTTTTGGTGGTAACGTTCCTCAGCTGTTGTACCAGAGGACTGAGGAGTTTGCCAGCCTTCAGTTTGTGCTTGTGCTTGCTCTTCCGCTTGGGGGGAGCTGTGTGGGAGAAACCTAGGGGGGGTGGAGTGGCTTTACCCAGCCTTCGGTACAGCAACTCTATTTCCCCTCTCTGGTGGGCCTGCAGCTCCGAAATCTCCTTCAAATGCCTGGGTGGTGGGGAGCGGGAGGAGAGATAGGTTTAGAAAAAGGTTAAGGTGCCTGATTCCTCCAGATAATGGTCTTCTAGACCAGTGGTTCCCAAACTATGGGTCGGGATGCACTTCTGGGTCACGGCAGATGTCCAAGTTGGTCGCGAGATGAAATTGCCCCAAAAAATGTAATTAAAATAAGTGAAAGAAAAACACTTTCAGTGTAAACATAAATGACTATAATCTAATAGAAAGTATGTAGAAAAGATCATGAGAATTTACAATCAACAAAGTAAAAGCTAAACAATCAGTCCCTCATTGATTTTGTTATAATGTTTAAGAATAAGAACACAGCATTAGCCATTTATAGAATTGTGTGGAATTGCAAGAGATTAGCTTTCAAACTGCAATTAAAAAATATATATTATTTGGTCTGTGTATTTTTCTTCACCGCTCTACCCTTATGGTGGTTTGCGACTCAAAAGACACTAAATTGGTGGGTTTGGGAACCCCTGTTCTAAACACACACAACTTACTTCTCCTTGAGTCTGGTAAGCTCTCTCTTCATATCCGAGTCCTCCATCTCGGAGTCGTTGTCACTACTGACATAGGCCGAGCCGTGCACGCCCCCCTGCCGGCTCGGCGAATCAGAGCTCTGCACACTACTACTGCGGCGGCCCGAACGGCGCAAGAAGGCCACCGCCCTCTTCATGAGGTCACTTCCTCTCCGCTCCCCCGAGTGGCCGTGCCGTGAAGGTGTGGCCGGAGCCAGCTTGGCGGGACTACTCTCCGCCCCCGAGTCTGATGACAGGAAGCGTGGGTGTGCGTGGACCGTAACATCAACAGACATGGAAGTGGTAGTGGAGGCGCGCGGCAGTGACCCCCGTTTGGCCATGGAGGGGGGTGTATCCAGGTAGAAATCGGGCGGCGCAGAGTAGCGGCTGCTGCGGGTCCTCAGGGTGACGTCGTCCTCGGTGCTGACCACGGAGAAGCGTCCGATGGTGGTGGAGGGGGCCATGGCCATTGCCTGGGCACTGCGGTGGTCTGAGTGGCCAGCAGGATGTGCTGGGGAGGCAGCACTGCTCCAACTCCTCTGCTTCAGCTCTCCTCGTGTCACCATGTCAGGAGGGCCTATGATAATCTACAGACACGGATGACAACAGCAATGATAAAGTTATTGTTTAAAGAGCCACTTCCAAGTTAATACCTTTGCAGGTAATTATGATATTGGTCTAAAATACTGCATTCACCGTTTCCTCTACAAAACTAACTAGGTATTGCACCTCTAGAGGTAGTAGTGGAAATGACTATTGGGAACAAATATGTTGTCACGACTCCGACCGAGGGACACTCCCCTTCCCGTTCGGGTGGCGCTCGGCGGTCGTCGTCGCCGGCCTACTAGCTGCCACTGATTATTTCCTCCCCCTCCTTATGTGTTTATTGAGTGCACCTGTTTTGAGTTAGGTAGTTAGTAGTAGGCTTTATTAGTCAGCCGGCCCGCAGGGTTCCTTGTGCGGGATTAATTATTGTGACCGTCGGTTTGGTGTACTTGTGTGCACGTCTATGGGTTTTGTGTTTTCCCATTTTGTGGGGTTTTTCTGGACAGTTTAAGTCCCCCTGTTTGGGGCATTTGTTTGTTCATTTACGCCCTGTGTTTTCGTGAGGGTTGGCTTATGTTCGCCGTTTCTCTGTGCATTAAAATAGCACTCCCCTGAACTCTCTGCTTCCTGCGCCTGACTCCTCACCCACTACACTCAGACATATGTGACTTGTTTATAAAAAAAACTAGCCGTATATTGCAATTCACTACTTCACAGGAGCGCCATTTGAACATATACTGCATTTTTGAGCTGAAATGCCTTTTGGAACATGTGAACTTCCATATGCCTTAATAACAAACTTGTATTCCATCCATAAATACGGATAAAATTGTTAAATTAGGTGCCTAGCTGGTTTAGCTACGGAAAAGACAGGAACCTTCCTTTTAGCCATGATTGGCTGAGATAACGGATGGGCTGGACATGCCGGGAGATGAGTTTGGATTCGTCTGCAATGTAGCATGCTTCTGTTTATAACGTGAGCTGCTCAGTATGTGTTAACAGTCCTTTCTACCGCGCCGTTTTTGAAATATATAACGTTAGCCATCGATCTACAAAAGTTGTGCTACTTTTCTCAACATTGATGCCCTGAATTTAGCAGGCGCTATCGAAAACGTGATGGGCTACTTTCTGCACACACCACAGTCAGTGTGAACCGGAGTGACTTGACACAAACAAGATGTAGCTACAAACAAAATAGAGTTAAATGGTTACCGTCCGCCGTGAAGCGTTCATCCATGTATACGGGTAAGAGTCGAGCTCCATATTCAGATATAAAGTTTCTAATTTAGTCAGAAAGTCCTTTTTTATTGCAAGTTAAAGCATACTGTTGGTTAGCTAGCAAACGTTAGCTCGTTTGCTTGCTAGCTAACGACGTGTGTGATCTGTGTAGTATGTAATACAGTAAAGTACCTTAGACCGGCCACTGGAGCCCGAGCAGGAGGTAGAGTGGAGTATGTTCTTTCTCCTAGACATGGGGGCTGCAGACAGAGAGAATGAGAGAGATGACATAGTGTATCTAAATAACTACAATAACTTGATTTTGATTTTTCACAACAGCTGTTCTACAAGTTAAAAGAAAATAATTGCAACTGTAATGTTGTAGCCTACATACAACACAGTAGAGTGTACATACCACCCATGGCAGAATCACTCAACGCGCTTAAACTGTCCATCCTCTCTGGAATCTGAGGCTGAAAGAAAAAGTGGTGAGGGAGGGTTGAGAAAAGAGAAACGGTAAAATATTGGAGCAGAGAAAGAGAGGGTATGAGGGTAATATAATGTATGAGGGTAATATAATGCAGTCGTTTCTGAAAGGGAGAATGGCCAACACGTAAGGATGAATGGCATGGATAGATTGCATGTACTTTACATGTTGTCTGGGGTGTGGGTAAAGAAAACAATTCTAATCTCAGAAAGGAAAGTATGTTTGAGTCCCAAATGGAGCCCATAGGGCTCTTGTCAAAAGTAGTGCACTATTCAGGAAATATGGTGCCATTTGGGATGCATTCTATGAGTTCTATGTATGACATGTTCTATGTTTACCAGCTGTTCCCCTGTCCGGTAGCGCCCTTCCCCCATGGGTCCAGGTGTGCTGTTTCCTGACCCCAAGGTGGCACTGTCGGGCCCGGGAGGGGACTGGACGTACTCTGTCCCCGAGCCTGGTGTCTCCGCGGCAGTGCCTGATGGGTACATAGGAGCGTACTCCTGGTACAGCAGGTTCCTCAGCTTCTCGTCCAGAGTCTTGATGGTGCTGTCCACAAAGCCCCCCCGACCTCCCACCCCTCGACCCTCCGCGTCCGACTCACTGGGCCCCCCTGCCGTGTGCTGGTGGGGAGCCGGGCTCTGGGGCAACGAGGGGGCCTTGGCTCCACCCACTGAAGAGAAAGGCTGATGGAGCACCACGGGCTGCTGGGAGCGGTCGCCGCGGGAAACAGAGGGGTAGGAGAGTTGTAGGGACTCTCTGGCTGAGGAAGTAGTGGGGTCTTGGGGGGGCAGAGGGGTGAGGGGAGTTGAGCTCCCTTGGGCATCACAACTCACGTTCAGGGACAGGGGCATGACCAGCGGGCAACAGGGCACCTCCTCCACCATGGAGGCAGTGCACGCCATCTCTGCCATCTGCTGGGCAGCATGGATGGGAGAGATGGCACCCAGACGCCCTCCTCCCTGGTGCTCCTCTCCGGACAGGAAGCTGCGGCGACCTCCAGAGGGGGCCACTGGAGGAGCCGAGGCTGGCTGGGTGTGATGCACCCTGGGAAGGGTAGAACTGTGGGTCTGGCCCTCTGGAGGAGGTCCTGGGTGGACAGATGGAGGGCCAGAGGGGGCTGGGACATGGGACATGGCCAGGAGGAGAGGGTCTGTGGAGGACAGGATGGGAGGGCTACAGAGGCCATAGCCCTCATAGGCGAAGCCTCCACTCCCCCCAGAAACTGAGTTAGCTATGGAGGACGACGCTGATACTGCAGGACAAAAGCAAAAGAAGACAGAAGATTATAGACAGAAAGGCAATAGGACTAGCATCCTCTTAATCAACCATTCTACAACAGGACCACATGCAAAGACATACAAATATTTCAACTTAACAACTCAATATTGTATTTGTGGCATTATGACAGTGTTGCAAAAGTGGTTTGACAAAAGAGCTTGCACAGAAATGCAACAGCAAAAAACAACACTCTCTAAGATGCTGTCCTGAACCTTCTTTTACAATTGTACAATTGGCTGACTACAGATGTTGACAGAACGTTGTTCATTCATTGAGCACTAGAGGGCAGCATGGTAGCATGGCTCGACCAGGATGGCTTCATGTTCAAACGGTCACATGGAAACAAAGTCACCTCTGCCTGAAGCAGTCCCTGCAGTTCCACCCTCAGCAGACTGGCCAGGCACTGTAATCCCATCAGGCTGTGCAATTGTAGTCCTGTCAGGCTGAGCAGTTGTAGTCCCATCAGCAGTTACGTTTGTAATTCCATCCTGGCTGGAGGTAGGAGGCTCCTCCACTGGGCAGATGATGAACCATCTCTTCCCTGTGTGGAGCACTGAGAGAAAGATAGAGAAAGAGAGTGGAAGAGAAAGGCCAGTCAAACAGAAATAGCAACCAAATTTACTCAGCCCACCCACACAGCCCTCCTTTAAAAAACTTCCTCCACAGACATCCCACTCTCTATGGGGCCGATTCAGACTTAGAAATTCTATGCCTTTTTTAATCGTTTTGATTTAAGCACTTCTCAGTAGTTCAGACTTACCTTTTGCAGGTGAGTCATTCCACCTCAAAAAACACAAGAAAGATGATTTTGACACCCACCATCTCAGATTGTTCTGGAATCGTTTCTGTAGTTAGAAAATGATAAGTTTAACAGTCCTAAAAAATTATTTGATATTTGCAAAATGAAGCTAATTGATGGTGCCCAAATTGGCCATTTTAATCGATATGATTCATATAATCGTCCATAAATATAGTACCTAACATCCGATTTGGAACATACCTCTTCCTAACAATGACTAAGACATGAGGAATCCAATACAATGATCAAAAACCACTCACGGACCCCCCCACATCCCACGCCAATCCCAGCACCCAACAACCAGTACACAGTATCAGTTCTCTATGTCTGACAAGTCATATGGAGCTGCTGCTTAAGAGTATTGCTTCTTCATCCTTTGTAATGTATTCCCTGTGAATCTGGTGATGTTTTTTTTCCGCTGTTCAGAGAAATTAGCCATTGAAGTCGCTAGCATTATTTACCATAAATGAGTATGGTAGTACCAAGTTTTGTCCGATATTCCTGCTGCTGGTCTCTTTTGTTAATTAAATGGACCACAAATGTTTTTCCCAACTTTAGCCAGAAAACCACCAATAGCTTTTGCTCATGATGAAAAACAAATGGTATGGTCATCTTTACAATTCAAGCCAGTCTTTCATGAAAGCAATTCCGTTTGTCCATCTCTTAGGCTTGATTTGTGTCCAGGAAATGGCCCCTCTGTGTGTGGTTTACTCCCTTCAAAAAGGTCTGGATTAGTTAGACCATTCCTGGTGAACAAGCAACCATTACGCTAAAGTAGTTCTAATAGTTTCAATGTTATAGTCTCTAACGGGCTTCAAAAAAAAAGTCCCTACACAGTGTTTTGCAATGGTAATGGATTTGGGTTGGATT
The DNA here is from genome assembly GCF_045791955.1 of Oncorhynchus clarkii lewisi. Classification (NCBI taxonomy): domain Eukaryota; kingdom Metazoa; phylum Chordata; class Actinopteri; order Salmoniformes; family Salmonidae; genus Oncorhynchus; species Oncorhynchus clarkii. The sequence goes on from NC_092163.1 coordinate 39,444,371, forward strand.
TAATGGTATATGTCACTAATCACACTACATACTGTATATAGATGTTTTCTAATAATTATATTGACAAACATACACCTGCCATGCATCTAGTGGGCAAATAATTGTTTATAACTGTATTATTTTATTACGGTTGTCACAACATTTTAGACACTAGCCCATTTCTCCATCAAAGTTTTGGACGTTTTATGAGAATTGCACCAGAGCTCAGAGAGCTGCCATTTATAGGACTATTCAAGGGGTGTTGAGTTGAAGCAAAAGGTTGCTAAGAGAAGGACAAATGTAATTGCTTTCATGGAGGAATGGCTTGACCACACAATTTATATTCATCATGAGTAAAAGCTATTGGTTTCCTACCCAAAGTTGATCCATTTATTAAACACAAGAGACCAGCAAAATGGACAACAAGGTGTGCTGGCAGTAGCAGGAGCAGCGGCATCTAGTGGGAAAAATCTGCAACTTTCACATAAATTTATTGGTAAATAATGCAAGCGAAGTCGCAAAAGTTGGTGCAAGTTTCACTGGCTAATTTCTCCAAACGGGGACAAAACATCACCAGATTCACACAGAATACATTACAAGGGATGAAGAAGCAATACTCCAAGCTGCAGCTCTATATTTCAGACACAGAGAACTGATAATATATACTGGTTGTTGGGGTGGGATTGGTGTGGGGGTCCGTGGGTGGTTATTTATTTCAATATTATGTCAATTAAAAAGGGCCAATTTGGCTGCAATCAATTAGCTTAATTTATAAAAAATCGAATAAAACTTAAACAAAATTATGTTACAGGAATGCTTTTTCTAATTACAAAAAAGTTTTCAGAAAAAACTGAGGTTGGTGGGTGTCGTGGCTTGCTGAAACGACATGGAATAACCAAGGTGCATAACAGGTTTTGGAGGAGTTGCTTCCTTGCGCACTCTGAATACATTTAATTCAACCATCCTTTTCTATAATTTTTAGCCAGTACTTCTGAAAGTAGTACTCAAAAGCCAGAACTGGTCCCCGAAAATTGCATACTACCTCACATACTATATGTGCACCACATCATTGCTCTCTCTCTCTCTCGCTTTGCTATGTGTGCATCTTGCTAGCTGTCACTCAAATGGTGAGGGGCTAAAGTTAATTGGCTGAAACACAAATTGCTAGGGCCCAAATTAGGGATTTGTTGGCTAATTGGGGTAAAACAGTAATTTTGCTCATAGATTATGGATGTAGAACTACACATTGCCACATCCAGCCCAAATGGAGGTTTAAAAAATACTTACTAGTCCCCCGAGTTTCAGAGGAGGTCTTTAAAAAACAGTGAAACGTAACTAAATGTAATTGAAAATGTAATCTAAGTACTCCCCAAAAAGTATTATTTATTATGAGAGGGCCATAAACAATAACTAGTAATACTGCATCTCAACTTTCTGGTAAAAAAAAAAAAGTTGCTGATGTGTTATCACTTTGAGGGCAAGAGCTCATGTACACAGTACTCATATAATAAAAATATGAAAATAATATTATATATGATGCATTTCCTATTCAACAAAACTGTATGAATAAGGCTTGAAATGACATACATGCTTTCTAAATACAGTATTATCAAATTATAAAATGACTAACTATAAGATTTCACCTTCCTTATAACTGTAAAAAAAAATGTATTTGTTTGTTTAGTGGCAGAGTAAATGTGCATATTTTCTTTAAGGTCTCGCTTGATCAAAACGTCTCACAGAGCCCTAGCTTGGCTTCCTGAACTCGTTAGGAACTCGGCTTTCTGAACTCGTTAGGAACTCGCCTTTCATCTCATATTATTCTTGTCCGTCTATGACAAACAGAAAGTGTGTTTTTGTATGAATTATTTTAGATTACTGGCTATACATCAATTTCTGAATGTGGTAGACGATGAAACCACTTGCGCTATGATGTAAGGATTCCTGGCATGTTGGTGTCTGTGAATTATGGTTCAGTCAGAGGTTGATGGACAGTCGGAAGAGCGAATGAAATGATAGGAGGGACATCCCAGCTTCAAGTGGTGTCAGATTCACATCCTGCTTTAAAGAGGCAAAAGAGACATAGCAAAGATTTTTTAAACTAAACTAAGATAGACCACCGCCAGTCGCTTCCAATGGAAACAAAAGAGTCATAGTGGGCAGGAGGTGGGCAGAGCCAAGCACAAGCCAGCGAGATCCTATTTTCCTGTTCTAGCATGAATCTGCATATTTATGTTAGGGAAAGCCTACTCTGTGAAGTGCGTGTGTGCAATAACTAAATTTGCCAGTGCACTCCTTCTGAATGACATGATTTTTAAAAACTTTGGCAAAGGGTAAAGTCTAAAAAAATGTAATCTGCTCTGTTCAAAACAGATTCTAGTTTTGGGAACTGAAAACTGTATTGAGATCAAATGTTTAATCGATGACAAAATTTGCAGAATGTCTGCCAAAATCCAACTCCTTCCATCTTCTGCCAATGCTGGCCACTGGGCTTCCTCTCACTACCATATTTGGATGCTTCACATTTATACATCCGGTGAAATATCTGTCTCGTTATTCTAACTGTGGACATAGTCCTCTGTCCGTGAGAATCAGGGCTACCACTCAGTGCAAACCTTTTCAGGGGTCTAAATCGATCTACAGCGAATATGTCTGAACTGGTACCAGAAACGCGCAGGTCTTTACATCTTAAAGGTTTTAAATACGTTGTACCTTTTAATTTGAATTTTCACAACAGAATTAATTAGCATATAGGCTATCGAGAGAAAACGGGTTACGAACAATAACGAAAAACTAAAGAAAGCCATCCTTTTTAGCACCAATAGATTTAAAAACACTCTGACCTTGTAGATTTTTTAGGATTAGAAAAGTGTTTATGAATCATAAAAAAATATATTGGTAAATCAAAAATACAGTGGTTTGATTCATCCTGAAAATTCACATATTCAATTGTTCAAACCATGAAATATCAGAAGGTGCGAAAAGGTTACAACAGTGATTGGACAATACACATCGACCATAAGCTTTACTGATCTTAGAACTGTAGGCAGATGACAACAGTTTAGTCGTGAACCGTGTCCCAGGCTCAAAATGCTAAGTTTCATTACTATATATGTTCCAAAATATATAGCACCATTTGTAACAAGTTGAATAGTATCCACTATAGAATAGATGGAGATAGAGAGAGAGAGAGAGAGATAGAGAGATAGAGAGAGAGAGAGAGAGAGAGAGAGATAGAGAGAGAGAGAGAGAGAGAGAGAGAGAGAGAGAGAGATAGAGAGAGAGAGAGAGAGAGAGATAGAGATAGAGATGTGAAACAGGGAAGGGACTCAGGGGGTATGCTAATTTGGTATAGAGCAGACCTAACTCACTCCATTAAATTAATCAAAACAGGAACATTCTACATTTGGCTAGAAATTCAAAAGGAAATGATCCTAACAGAGAAAAATGTCCTCCTGTGTGCTACCTATATCCCCCCACTAGAATCCCCATATTTTAATGAAGACAGCTTCTCCATCCTGGAGGGGATCAATAATCAATAATTTCCAGGCACAGGGACATGTACTAGCCTGTGGCGACCTAAATGCCAGAACCGGACAAGAACCTGACACCCTCAGCACACAGGGGGACAAACACCTGCCTGGAGGTGACAGCATTCCCTCCCACATATGCCCCCCTAGGCACAACTATGACAACATAACCAACAAAAACGGGTCACAACTCCTGCAGCTCTGTCGCACGCTGGGTATGTACATAGTCAACGGTAGGCTTTGAGGGGACTCCTATGGTAGGTACACCTATAGCTCATCTCTTGGCAGTAGTACTGTAGACTACTTTATCACTGACCTCAACCCAGAGTCTCTCAGAGCGTTCACAGTCAGCCCACTGACACCCCTATCAGACCACAGCAAAATCACAGTCTACTTAAACAGAGCAATACTCAATCATGAGGCATCAAAGCCAAAGGAACTGAGTAACATTAAGAAATGCTATAGATGGAAGGAATGCAGTTTGGAAACCTACCAAAAAACAATTAGGCAACAACAAATTCAATCCCTTTTAGACAATTTCCTAGGTAAAACGTTCCACTGTAATAGTGAAGGTGTAAACTTGGCAGTAGAAATTCTTAACAGTATATTTGACCTCTCAGCTTCCCTATCAAATCTAAAAATCTCAAATAGAAAACCAAAGAAAATTAACAATAATGACAAATGGTTTGATGAAGAATGCAAAAAT